>NW_015114040.1:0-103133 GCF_001443285.1 Poecilia latipinna | reverse complement strand
AACTAGCCATAAATTATTGGGCAAATGTAAAAGGGCATAAGGAAAACTTTCCTCCAAATGTTATGTTACAACCATGTCAGGAAAAAATAAAAAAAGAGAATCAATAGTTTTGGATGGATTATAAATAATGAGATAAGTGAGTTAGGAATAAATAATTTTTTAATTAGTCCTGTGATGAGTATTCCAAATACTCCACCTTGGGTTAGTGGAAAACCTGAAGTTGATTTAAACTTACTGGAAAAAGGCAGACAAATAGAAAAAAAGAGGTGGAAAAGTATATAAATAAAGAATATGCTGAATATTTACAAATATTTACAGATGCTTCTAAAATGTTAAATGATAAAATTGGAATAGAGTTTATAATTCCGGACTTAAACATTATGAAAAATAAAAGAATAACAGATAGAATGACAGTTTATACAGGTGAGCTAGTGGCTATATTAATGGCTCTAGAATGGTGTGAGGAAACAAGAAAGAAGGAAATATTGATTTGTTCAGATTCAAGCAGTGCATTAATAAGTATTTTAGAACAAAATTAAGAATCGAGACAAGATATAATATTGAATATTAATCAATCAATTTTTAAAATTAAAAAATATGGATCTAGGGTTAAGTTAATTTGGATTCCTGCCCATATTGGGATAGTAGGAAATGAATTGGCGGATCAATTTGCTAAGAGTGCAGCAAAAAGGGATAATGTTGAGGTAAATATCAAATTAGCAGAAATGAGGTTAAAAGTATAAGTAAAATAAATATTAAAAATAAATGGCAGGAATTATGGGATAGAGAAGAAAAGGCAAGATTGTATTATAGCATTCAAAGAAAAGTAGGGGAATGTAGGGAAGGTAATAGGAATAGAAAAGAAGAGGATATTATATCCAGATTAAGGTTTGGGCATACAGGGTTAAATAGTACTTTGAAAATAATTAACAAACATAGTACAGGGTTGTGTAATTATTGTGGAGAGTCAGAAACAGTGCAGCATATTTTTCTAGATTGTGATAAGTACAATCGGGAAAGAGAGATATTAGTCAGAGAGTTAAATAGAAATAAAGTAATTTTAGATATTAAAAATCTGCTGCAAAGGTCCTCTGAAGATGTAATATTTAGTAGCATTTTCAGTTATCTTAGGAAATCAGGTTTTATGGGAAGATTATAGTGATAGGACATCTAATCTATACTCCAGTCTGGAAGGTGGCGGTAATGCACCTATAAGTTGTTTGCCAACCGCCAAAAAAAACCTAAAAGAAGAAGAAGAAGAAGCACTGCTCATGGGCGTGCTTCCATGGCAACACATGACCAGGTGACCTCAAAGCAAAGAGACAATGATTACAACAAAATATTAAATACAGCAAGTTACTTCTGTCAAACAAACAATACATTTACCAGATAAATTAGAATATACAAAGTACAAAAAACAGCACCTTTTAGGGAGGGGGTAAGTCCCTCACAGAGCGATATTCCGTTGTCCTTCTGTGGAAGAGTGCAGCATCCAGACAAACATTAAGACACGTTTTAACATAAGTTGCTGCTTTGACATGATCACAGCACTACCAAAACATATGTACAAAAATCCTCAATAAAACATAAAATATTTTAAAATCAGACACCAGACAAGTGAACAAGGGCAACGTCATCAGCCGGTGTAACGCTGAACTGATGAGGTGAAGCAGGCCTGGCGGCATGGGCGGGCATTGGGAGACATTGCCCTCCCACAGAGTCAGCCGTGCCCCCCCTGGACTGGAAGCTGTTTGTTGATTTTACCTCAGAGTGGCAAACTCTTTGTTATTCCTATATCAATTTGTTACAGTAGAGGCTTCCGCACTTCCAATATTTGTGCCTTCTGTCAGTTTTTTCAGCAGTTAAAACAGTTTAATCCGTTGTTAACGTGTTGTAACCTGTTTTCCCGAGCCGCCTTCAAACGCAACATGAACGCTGAGACGCTCGCGCTGGGTTTACACCTGTGCGGCAGTGAAGGAGACCTGCTGCTGCTGGGCGGAGCTACAGGTGTGTTAGAATCATGGCAGCAAACCAGCAAAACGCAAATAACTTTTCAGTTTTTCCCCCAAACTAACAGACTGTTGAGTAAAGCTGTTGGATGCAGGTGATGTTAGCTAAAAGATGACTAGCTAACACCAATACACCACTTTAAACTTGTTGACTACTAGGTCCAATGATCAACGTGGCTCTGTAAAAACTCATTCATCATCAGGAACTCATGGAGCATCATATTCCTCCCAAATTGTTTGAGCCCATAAATTTGTTCAACTTACACAGAAGTTGCACACCAGTCTTTGGTTTAACCTGAAAACCTTGAGGCTGGTTTTAACTTCCATCTGGTTTAGTGTAAGGTCATGCTGTGCAGCTAGTTGCATCAACATACGTAGTGATGTTCGGTTTGCAGTTTTAGAGATCGTCTCTGAATAGTCAAGTTCTTCAACCTGACTGTATCCCTTTGCTACATACATAGCTTTATATGTCTCATACCCACCTTCCCCCCACTGTCTGCCTACCCTCTGGTAATAGTACAGAGGGTAGTACTATTACCCTCTGTACTATGTACTCTGTACATTTACAGGGAACATTTACATTGTTCTCTGTAAATGAAATCATTTCATCTTTCATTGCCACTTAGACTTTTGGCGATGCCATAGCCTCTTTATAGGTGAAAGCTCAACTGTAGCTCTGTAGGTTAATTCAGATCATTGACTACTGTAGGTTAACAGTAGTCAATGGTTAACTCACTGCTCTGTACTGCACATTCATAGTCCTTCAGGTATTTAGGTTTCTTCCTTTCTCTACCTGTGGTACGTGTTGTCTGTGTCAGTAGGTGGGTCTGTGCCCATTTCCACCATGGAAGGTGGAAGTAAGCCTTCCTTCCATACCAGTAAGGAAAGCTTCCACAGCAGCCTTCCTTACTGGTGTGGAACCAGGACAGCCCTTCCTCCAATATCCATGGCAGCTTTCAATGAACTCTTCAAAGCGCACTACATCTTCATTGTCAACTACCATGAATCCCAGGAGGTAATACATGGGATAATCACTGGTTTAAATCAAACCACAGTCATGTGACAGGCCAAGTATTAATTGAGTGGGAGACAAAAACATCCCCCAGTTTCTGACTCTTTTGTGTACAACAGTTTAAAATCTATGTATATTTTTACTTTACATTGAAGAACTTCAAAGTGTATGAGGAATGCTTTTACAAAGGCGTATGACTATGTACAAATTCCCCTAAAACTAGAAATTAAGCATTATTGTTTGTGGCTAAGAGCAAGTGACCTGGAATTATTTATTTTTATTTAGTTTTGTTGAATGATTATTATTTGATAATCATGTAGATGAACCAAAAATATAGTCCTAGCATGAGATAGGAAGTGTTGATGCAAATGGCAGCAAAGTTTTACTGCCATCTTGTGGTGCCAAAGTAATGTTGCAAGTCAACTGTTGAAGTTGGTGAAGCACTTTTAATATCTGAAGAAATTACATTCTTCAAATGTCAAGAACGTGATTTTTCACGTCGGTGCAAATAAAATCTGCTCCAGTTACCGAATGTCCTGTTCAGAAACCCAACACTGAAGAAAAAGAAAGACAGTGATGCTGACGTGTCCAAATAGGAGAAAAACTGAAAAATATTTATCTACTAGTACAGCTGTGAAAAATGTCTCCTGAAATAGTAGCAAAGTATCTGGAAAGGTAGTTGGTCATTCATGGGTCACTGAACAAGTATGTCCAATAGCAAAGTTAGTTATCTTTAAATCATTTAAACTATTGTTCCATTATGGAGCTAAATTAGTCTCAGAAAGATTCACACAGTGTACAATGAGATTTGCATGCACACAAAAGCAGCCACAAGTGTACAAGATGATTTGTAAGTGCACCATATAATTCACAAATGTGTATAACACAATGCATAAATGCGTACCTCAACATTCACATATGTGTAAATGGTTTGTCAAATTTACGTGTTTCATTTTGCTCAAGTTGTAATAACTACACATACAAATCTGACAATACAGGTGCACAAATTTCCAGCTGCAGACAAATTGGTCAACATGAGCACACAGATGAGCATCAGCTTGTCTGTGCTTCTTACACTTCATGTAAGAAGGTCTTTATAAAAATATATATTTTATAAAAGTTACATACAGCAGCATTAATGTCCTGTTTGATAACTAGATCAATTGGAATGCATGTTTGATTGAATTTAAATAATTTTTTTGTAAAGTTCCTTGAGATGACATTTGTTGTGAATTGGGGCTAATAAACTCATTGGGGGACTGTTCCTTCAAACCTACAACCACTTTGTCATGTATGGGTTCTATGGTTTAATGGTTAGCACTCTGGTCTTTGAATCCATTGACCTGAGATCATGTCTCAGTAGGACCTGCTGCCATTGGACCTTCTTTCTGTTTGACTGTACATGTGAGTTCATTAAACAATATAGCTCACAGTAAAATAATAATAAAGGGGGGGACTTTGTTGTCCCAACATAGCACACAATAAAAATTAAAATAAATAAATAATGTAATATGAATAAACATACAACAATAACAAATAACAATGAGCAGTGATACTCCTAAGGACACACACACACATACTGCTCAGTACATTACTAAATATATATTCAACATTTAAAACACACAGCTCTAGAGATTATCTATGAATTATAAAGTCTAATAGCCTCGGGCAGGAAGGACTTGCTGTAGTGTTCTTTAGCACATCTGGGCTACAAGTAATCTTTGGCTATGTCTGCTCCTCAGACTGTCCACCATGCTGTAGAGGGGATGTAAAGGGTTATATCCCTGATCATCTCCACTGCAGTCGGAAACAGGCAGCTCTTTTTTATAGATTACAGTAACTAAAAGGTCGCATTGGGCCCTTGTTTACATTTTTAATAGTGTAATTCTGTAAAGACAAAATATGTCTGGTGCTCTAGCTCTGATTTACATATCTTGCTAAATTGCGGGTTTGAATATTGCAATACTTTCCTATAACAAAATAGACCTGCAGAAAGAAATTACTAATATAATGTCTTACATATGCATGCATGTATGCTCTATATAGAGATTTTCCTTAGCTTTGATTGTATGTCACAACTTTGTAATTTATCATTGTTTATTAAACTCTGAAAGCTGTGTGGCTTTGTTAATATTCTGTCCTAAAATGCGGTTAGATGTGCCCTTTTTTTTTGAGCACCTGCACGGCCTTGGATATCATAATTGTTTGACAATTCTGCTCAAGCTATTTACTGATCTGTCAGGTTTCCAATATGCGTCCCCCCAATGACAGACTCGTTCCTACGCCCTTGCTTACAAAAATCACTAATGAGTTTATAAAAACAACCACTTTGTTCCTATGGCAGGATTGTGTTCTTGTGTGTTTAATGTGACTTCTGTTTACAGACATCACTGGACAGCTTCTCAACATCGGGCATCTAAGATGTAACTTTAATCGTAACGCGGCAGCTAATGTAGCGCCTTCCCTGGAAATGTCTTTCCACATTACCATATTTTTCAAACCATTAGCCACTACTTTTTCCCTACGCTTTGAACAATGCGGCTTATAGCCTGGTGCGGCTCATATGTTTACTCTCCAAAATTTGTAGGTGCGTGCAGCTTATAGTAAGGTGTGCTGTATAGTCCGGAAAGTATGGCCTTTTTGTTATTTGACAACTTCTTGCTACACAGCAGTTCAGGTAATCCTTCTGCACTGGCAATGAATCCAAATGATTCTGTCCAAGAATTGTAGAATCTCTCCTCAGCTATGTTTCTCTTTTCCCTTTTGCTATCCATGGTCCACCAGACACCCATCGATTTGTTTACAACAGCCACCTGCCTCGCACCAATAAAAAATGTATGGTTCCCCCCCCTCCGTAGCTTTGGCAAAAAAATTATCAAATTTGACCAAAATCACAGGATTTGTTGTTGATGAAGAGAGGAATAAACACAGTTAAAGACATGCTGGTAAATTAATTTGTTCCTATGAGATGGAGGGGGAACAAATTATTTGAGGCAGCTGAAATATCCCCCTGCCCCTCTCATTGCTTTGACAAATAAAGAGCAACCATTTCCAAATTCTCAATGACTGTTATGTGTGATGGTATGTTTGAACCACGAAAAATTAGCAACTAGAAATTTATTTTATCCAGTAATCTGTCATATTTAACATTAGAAGGGGATTAGAAAGCCTACACTTTCTTTTCAGGAAGTCTAATCTTTGTGCCCTGCTATCAGCCAGCTTCCAGCCTCTTATATTAGCAATGAAAAAATATAAATGCACACATTGTGTTGGAAAACTGAGTTTGGTGACTTACTTTTTTGTCTGGCTTGAGTGACAAAAGTAGGGAAAAGACCGATTCTCTTGGCGATTAAAAAACAACACAAAATGGTGTCAGAAGAACTCCACACAAGACCTCGTTTATTTATTTATTTTATGATTTTGTTATTGCTTCTTTTTTAAACAACATCCGATTAAACTGATTGTTACAACCTTGACATGACAATATGAGTTGTTTTTACCGAGAAATCGATCAGAAGCGCCGTGAAAATGGTCGGATCCACCCCTCTGGCTGCAATGCGCGCTCCCGACATAGGGGAACAGAATTTCGCACAAGTGTAACCAGATCTTTTTCTGCGTTGTGCTGGTTATCAAGTGAACGGACCGTGACACAGTTTATCTTTTAAAAAGATGATCCTCGGTTTATTTCTGACGAGAATAACAAAGACAAAACAACCGTTTTATAGGCTGCCCGCTCCAAGTCCTACACAAAAGTACATAACAAAAATTAACTTTATAGATCTATAAATAAACTGAATGTATTTAGATGAAAAATAAACAGCACACACCTCTCCCACAGGACAACATGACAAAAGGGGAGAGACTAGGGGGTGCAAACAATTTAAAGACTGCTGAACTGCTGATTCCTATGCTGCTGCTGAAATGGCAGCTCTACAACAAGCCCAAAAGGAATCATTCTTGGAGGATATCACCCTGTTAACGGCTGGTAAACCTATTGCTAAATGTAGTCGTCTTCTTTTACTGGCACCTGAGTTTGATGAAAAAACAGGGCTCATCAGAGTAGGAGGCCGTCTACGCCGGAATCCTGACCTGGCTGTGGATGAAGTTCACCCCATTGTTCTGGACCCCCGACACGCTCTGACCCAACTTATCATACAAGATTATGATAGAAAGCTACAACATCCTGGGCCAGAAAGGGTGTTCGCTGAGATCAGAAGGAGATATTGGGTGCTACGTGGACGTGAAGCAGTACGCCGCCATCAGAGATCCTGCGCTGAGTGCAAGAGGTGGAAAGGTCACCCTAACCCACCCCGGATGGCAGACCTCCCTCCAGCCAGACTGCGTTTGTTCAAGCCAGCATTCTATTCCATGGGTGTGGATTGTTTTGGGCCATACACCATCAAAATCCGACGCAGTAATGAGAAAAGGTGGGGAATACTGTTCAAATGTCTAACTACAAGAGCAGTGCACCTTAACTTGATCCCCAGTATGGACACAGATGCTTTCTTAATGGCCCTGAGACACTTTATAGCCAGGCGTGGGAAACCCAAGGAGATTCTCTGTGATCAGGGGACGAACTTCCGAGGAGGAGAACGTGAGCTGCAGGAGGCATTTCGAGCTCTTCATCCAGACCTGAAAGAGCAGCTAGCTTGCCAGCAAATCAAGTTCATTTTTAATCCTCCTGGTTGGTGGGAGGTTGCTGGGAGTGTGAAATTCGCTCACTAAAGACTGCTCTTCAAGTCGTCATCAGAGCCCAAATCATCACTGAGGAGGTGCTGCACACTGTTCTGATTGAAATTGAGGGGATACTCAATTCAAAACCCCTGGGTTACACCTCATCTGAAGTAGCGGATCCTGATCCAGTGGCCCCTAACTACCTCCTCATGGGGCGGTGGGATGCTTCGCTGCCGCAAGTCATCTACGACGGCTCAGAGATTCTCGGACGGAGAAGGTGGAGGCACAGCCAGATTCTTGCAGACCATTTCTGGCAGAACTTCCTCAAGTACTACCTGCCAGGACTCCAAGCCCGCCAGAAGTGGCACACTGAATCAACCAATCTACAAGTAGGAGATGTGGTCATGATTGTGGACAACCAGCTTCCGCAAGCACTTTGGCCTGTGGGTAAAGTCTCAAGTTTTTTCTGGACCAGACACCCGGATCAGATCAGCTGAAGTGACTGTGAAGGGATGCACCTACGTTCGACCCGTGGCAAGACTTGTGAGCCTACCTGCCCTGCCTAAGGACGATTAATCACTGCTCTTACTCAGCCTTTTTTTATTTGTATTCACAGGTGAATACGGGGCGGCTGTGAAAAAGGCTGCTCAAGTGCTGAGGCCCTTTAAGGGGGCGGAGCTTAGAGCACCTGTGGATCAGCACGCAGATGAAAAAAGGGAGAGAAGAAAAGGAAGGAGTTGAGTTACCGATCACATTTGTGTAGTTCGAATTACTTTTTGCAGTTGTTACCTTTTATTTTTGATGTGTGTGCGTGGAATACAAGTAAGTGATGTTAGGAAGTTAAGAATATTGTTTATGTATCTGAATGTTTAAGTTTTAGCGTTAATTGATTGCAAGCTTCGTTCACGTGCGCACTTAAGCTATACAACGTGGTTTTGTGTTGTGTTTATTTAGAATAGAATGTTTGTGTAACCTTTATTAGTGTAGTTAGTTAAGTAATTGTGTTATTATTTCAGTCATTTATTCATCAGACACTGATGCTGCATTATTATTTATATTTTGTAGAACCACACCATTACAGGTTGGACCAACCGACTCTGGTTTCTTTGGGGTTCTGACTGGACTCACCACAGTGATTTAACATTCCATCAGCAAGTTACAGTTTCCTAACTTTTAGTTCTATTGAAACAATATCCATTTAGTTGAATTAAAATAACTTCGCTTGTAACACGGTTAAAACCATAGACATGAATACTAGACGCCTCATGGAGCGCTGAGTCCTACATTACGTCGCCGCCATCTTCTATGTGGCAGCAGAGCGATGTCTATGGATCGGAGCTCATTAAGTCCTGTGCTGTGTGAACCTGTTTCAACTGTTTTACGAAACAAACTGGATTCATTGGCTTTACCTTTCACAGGTAAGGANAGAAGAAGAAGAAGAAGACCCAAGAGGAAGAGGAGGCGTTTGTCATGGTCCCTCCTGTTTTCTGTTTGACCCAGATAAACCTGCTCTGCTGCATACCGCAGGGACAGAAAGGACACAAGCAAACAAACAGCAATCCTGCAGCTCCGCTGAGCGACACATGAACTGTTTCTGCAAGTCACAACAAGTTACAGAGAAAACGTTTCCCTCTGATAAACGCTCAGCTGCTAACCCCACCAGGCACAGAGCGCTGCTTACATACAGCAAAAAATTACTTTTACGACTCCATACTTTTTTACTTTTACTCGAGTAAATTTATTATGAAGTATTTATACTTTTACTTGAGTAAAATTTCTGGATTCTCACTGAATGGTATTTAAGTTTCATAGGTTTTTTATTCAAAGAAACTAATTTGGAAAAATGTCCTTTTGCCTGATTTTATGTTTTGTTATTTATATGAATTTTTGTCATTTTATCCTTAAAATACCAACATTTCCTCTTAACTTTATATTTTAATCTTATGTAATTTTTAAATATTAAATGATTGATAATTTTATCAGTTACTCAGAACTAGAGTAAACTTTTTTTTTACCAAATCCGTTTTTACTCTTAAGTAATTTCTTGGATGGCTGTTTAATTTTTACTAGAGTAAAAATATATTGAGGCAAATTACCCAAAGTATGAAAAAACAAACTAATTAAAATGAAACAATATTTAACTAATAAAAACTAGTAAAACACTCTAAAAAGTAATCAAAATGAACTAAATTAGACAAAAATGAAATAAAACTACAATGAAAACCCAAAACGTTTATAACTCTGGTGGGATTTCTTCTGTTTAGCATTCCTCTTGTTGGAAAAGACAGCACACACGGTGCAAAAATGCATTTTTTAAAATAAAATGCATGAAATCATATCTCTAGAAATGGATTTTTCCAGATTTCAAAGATATAATTTGCATTATTGAAGTATTTTGAGCTACAAGAAGTCATTCTTTGCGTCATCAGTTTCTTTCCAAATGTCGGGAAGTAGTTGCTGCCAACCTGTATGAGTTTTTAATCGGACCAGTGAAACCAGAATGGAGCTGTGACATCACGAGACTGAAACGGGAAGTCAGGTGTTCTTATCAGATCAGATGTATGAAGGAAGAAACATCACACACACCCAGGCTGTTCTCTGAAATAATCTACAACAGGAGAGGAAAACTTCTGCAAACTGCTGGAAAATGTGTTAGCTGTGTTTTAATTATATTTGACGAAATCTTTCCCAGTATGGCAAGCTGTTTTAGTATAAAATCAGATCCACTACACTTACACTCCAGATATCTAACGTTATTTTATGACTAGACTAATTAGTAAATAACAATGTCTCTTTGACTAGACAAAATACCTATTTGCGATATCTCTAATTATATTCTGACTAGTATAAATGGCATCATATTTAATATTAATTTGTATGGAAGCTTTAATTCAAGATATTTCAAATTAATTATTGGCTATCTGAAACATATTTCAGTCACAGAAAATTATGACTAGTCATAAAGTAATTTTAAGTTCTCACTTTTTGTTCTGGCTAATCGTGATTCTAATTAAAGATATCTTAAATGCATTTCAGATAGGAAATGTATAGATTTGACTAGTGCAAATTAAATTGCAAATATCTTGAAAGCAAATGATGACAAGGCAAAAATAAATGAGAGATATCTGGAATTATAAATCTAACTAGTCAAAATGTCTTTTAAGATATCTTCAAATGAATTAGAGGAATCTGTAGTTAGATGGCTTTCCTACAGTCGGAATAACATTATTGATATCTTAAATTAGTAAAAACAAAAAAAAATCACCTGTTTACTTAACATTGTGAAATTAAATTAAAAACAAACAAAAAAAATAAAAAAATAAAAAGTTTTTTTTTTCTTTAATTCACCATTTTCAGCTTGGATCTGGGTTGTCAGTAGCATTTTTAGCTTTTCAAAAGCGTTTTTAACTGAATTGTGTTTGTCCGAAGAGAATAAATAGGACATTTTTTGGAGAGTTTTAAAAAAGTCTTCAAGTTTATAAAGTTTTGCGCTCTGCATTTCCCACAGTGCTCAGTTCTTTCTACATTGTGGTTTTTTCTAACAATTTTGTGTAGGAAACCAAAAATTTGGCCGCTTGAACATCTCAGTAGCTGCGTTTTCTTTACAAATATGTGCAAAACTTTGTTAATATTTCGATAATGCCACAAAGTTTAATGTTTCCATTAAATAAAAAATGCACTTAAAATCACTCGTGGATAAGTTTGTTCACACACCAAGCCTTTAAACATCCAGCAGTAACATCCGGTTGTTGATCACATGACGCACATGTTTCCATTTCAATTGTTTCAGTTATATATCTGAAAAACCAACTCATCCTAGCACAAAAACCTTTCATCAAAAAATGTGTATATTTGCAAAATTGACGTGTGTCAATCAAGAGAATTTATTTTTGTAATTTGCATAATTTTATGGCCAATGGCAGTTCAAGGGAGGCTTACACACAAATTCTTAATTCAGATATCTAAAAAAATAATTTTAGTAGTCATAATTACATTTGAATTGTAATTAAGGATGTGTTTACCCTTCAAATGGCGAATCTGGTGATGACATATGTAATATTTGATATTAAGTGTATATCTTTTTGACATATCTTGAATGGAGTTTTGATTCGTCAGAATGAAGATAATCTTGAATTATTAGTCAGAATCTGAATGCAGACATCAAAATGTATTTTTAGATTGCTCGAATGTAATTATGGATTTAATGTTAAAACAGCTTGCCATATATCAGTACACTTGGACGTCTAAAAACACTGACTGCATAAAGTGGAAAACATTCAAAGGAAAGCAGTAGAAACAAACTGAACAGAAAAGTCCAGAGAAAGTCCCAAAGAGACCCTGAATTAGTTCAGACCCGTTTACATCTTTTCCATGCAGTGACGTCAGTAAATCCAAATAGATCGAAAAGGGAGGACGATTGGAAACAAAACACTTCTGTTGGCTCATTTTAGCTAAATGCAGCAAAGGAAAAACAATGACCAGCCTGCAGGAAGTCTGAACTCCAAGTGACTTTATGGAGCTGAAATCAGGAAAAGGCAAAAACCCAACAGGCTGCAAGACAACAAACTACAGTAGTTTGTCTACAAAAGACGAAGCATTGACAAAATGTCGTAAATCAAGATCTATGTGGAGTTTATTTTTTAAGTAGATTTGTCACAGTACCAAACTGTCAGAAACGTTCCCAAAATGTGACTCGTGTTCTTGTTTTTACTCCAACGCTGACCAACTTCTGCTTTTCAATGAATCACAAATGAGTCAAACGGAAACAATAAAAGTGAAGGAAAGAGAAGAAACTGAATGAAAGAGAAAACCAGGGAAAATAAACGACTGTTTGTCCAAGAAGAGGACAGAAAGGGTCTGAATCAGGGTGTCCAAGTGCAGCCATTTGTGGCCCCTGGATTAGTTTTGTGTGGCCCAATTAAGATATTGCTGTTCTCATCTTTTAATGAACATGTTGGATTTAAGGTTTTATATGAAAGGACTGAAATCTTTGGTTTTGTTTTTATCCATTTCATAACTTGAAAAATACTTGAATCAACTTAGAAACTGCAGAAGTGGACAGTTTAAAGCACTCAACATCAAGAGCTCAAGTAAATAAACCAAGAGCGAAGATATCATCATCTTCCTCCACCAAGGTAGAAAGTAAGTTTTTTTCTTACTTCCTAAGTCTCTTTAACAATAGCTAAAGTAAAACCTAAGGATATTTGACATTTTGAGCTGTTTATGGTGATTTCTCACATCCGTGGAGAACATCATGAGATCAGCATGACTAAACAGGAGAGCGGCAGCCGGAGTGATTAACGTCGACGCTGAACAGATGCGCAGAGGAGGCGTAACTCTCCAGATGTGAGCTTACGTCACGCTTCAGGAGTCTGTAGAGGCAGCTGTCTGGGACATTCCCTACAGGCGTGGACGCAAACATGCGGCCGCCATGCTTATGAATGCGCTCAAGTTCTTCAACCGAAGGGCAAAGACGGCGTCATAACTGTTGCTACGGGAACCGTATATGTCAGGGCTTGCACATGTTTCCCACACTAAAATTCAAACACTTTTCAAGCTTTTCAGCTTCGGAGATAAAAAATAATACAAATCAACTAAAAATGGAGCTTTTTAGTTCAATTCACTATTAAATGATATATTTTATTACTGGTACACTAGTAAACAGTCACACAGCTATCCAAAGATATAAACACAAGATATTTTTTTCTAAAGCCATAAATTTGCCAGTGCTTTTGGACACATTCAGCCCCTTCAGTGGGGATTTTAACATGTAAACAACAAATACAAAAACTGTCAGAAGGAAAACAAGCGCAGGTGGTTTCAGCGTCACCCAGATAGCGATGTTTACTTCTCTCCGCCTGCAGCAGAGCACGTCAACAGAAACACCTTCACACAATTTGCCAAACATTTCCCACTAAATAGCAAACGGAGAAACCTTGACTGAAAGGTAGAACACCTGCAGCTTTATGTCCCAAAAAACAACCAATTAGTGGCAGAACAATTACACAACTTGCAGTTTTCTTGGCTGCATTTAAGCGTCTCTTAAGATTTTAACTCCCCAAACTGCAAGCGCAGCGCTGACACAGCGTAAAAGTTAGAGAATAAAAGGCAAAGTTTTGTGAGTGAGAAAGCATGTAACTCACTGTCAGGTACTGCTACGACTAATCTAAAGCACCAAAGTGATCGGAGCATAATAAGGCAGATGGCTGCATACATGGCTGTGTGTTTATTTGCGATGCTGCATAATCCCCCCGCAGCAGGCATGGCGCATTCAGCTCATGCTGCTGCAAAGCATTCCTGGTTTTATCAAATTCCTCTAAAAAAAACTATAAACCTGCAGGTTTAGCAGCAAGTGAAGCAACTTTACAAGATTAACTAGAATGGATATTTCACAACCGTTGACTTCAAATAATGAGTACTTCTTAGTAGAGCTGTAACTAATGATTATTTTGGAAATCGATTATTCTGATGATTAAATGATTAATCAGATTAAAAATTTGGCACATCTAGCAGATTTTTCAGTTAACCACTTAAGCTTATTTTATGTACCATTAGAAATATGTGTAAAAAGATACAAATAAACAATTCAATTACTTTCTAAAATAAGAAAATAATTGTTTTATTGACTAAAATGTAACAACATAGCATTCATCTGATGCATCTGTTGCAAAAAAAAATACTTCCAACAACATATGAAAAACAACATGTGTTTTGATGAATCGATTTATAATATCAGATTTTCTTTTTTCTTACTTTCTTTTTGTACAGAGTTTAAAGAAAGAAACAAACGATGACATCTGAGGAGTTCTGGGTAGAACATGTTTACCAAAAAAGCAGGTTATTTGATCTAAAATGCAATGTTTATACAGTTTGGGTTCAATTACTGCTCTGGATAGTAATGAGTGGCCTTTTCTTTAGTCAGTCTAATCAAGTTAACAATTTATTCCAAAATTAGTTGACAGTTGTTTCAATAATGGGAAGAAAAAGATAGAAAACAGAAAATGATCAGTTATGCAAATAGAAATGATTGATCTGGTTTTAATTTATTATGTGATTAATTGATTTATTCCAACATCCCTAGTCGCAACGATTTTGTTAGATTTTAATTTAAAAAAAAGTTTCTTATAAAAACTTACAAAAATGCTGTTTTCAGATCACACAGACCAAAGCAGAAACTGAGCGTCCATACAACGATAAGAACAAGTGACCATTTCTGTTTTTCTCTGCTGTTTGGGGTCATATAATGACACAGTTTCAGTGCAGAACTGTTACATCCAGATGTGCCGGACAACCAAAACCAGCAGCTGTAAACACGACTGGCAACTATTTTTCATGACGCAGACGAAGGTCTTTCAGAGTCCCAATGTGGCGTTTGTGCATTCAGGGACATGAATGAGGCCATGTTGACCCGGAGAACAGAGCCACAACACAGACGTGCTGCCTTTAGCTTAGCACAGTATCAATGACCAGATGAAAGACGGCTCAGACGGAGCTGCAGCTACCAAAGCAGGCTTTCTTCACTTAAAAGGCAGCAAGAGCGAGTGAGGAAATGTCTTAATTAAATGAAATGCTCGCTTAAATAAGAAAGAATGTCCTCAAGGATTACATCGTTCTCTGGAAATAAGTTACTGACCGCAGATTAGCAGAGCAGGCATTAAAAATGGCCTCCAGAAGGAGTGAGTGACTGCAAAAAATATAAAAAAATCATGTGAAAATCTATGCACTGTAAAAAATGGAAAATCGTACTATGCAATTTTTGTTTAGTTTCTAGTGCAAATATCTTAGAATAAAACAAAACTAAGTTGGAAATAACTTTACAGCAAAAAATGAGAGCTTGTTTTAAAACTATAATTCCTCAATATTGATGAAAAAGCACTATTTCCACCGGCAGATTATTTCACACTGGAAAAAAGTCAGTTATTTACATACAGCAAGTTCATACCTTGCTGAAAAGTTACTTGTAAGTTAATCTTATTTCAAGTATATCAAGATATTTAAACTAGAAGCTAAGCAAAAATCCTTGGTAAGATTTTGAGTTTTTGCAGTGCATCATGTTTAATTTAACACCTTTGCATTCAAGAGCGTAGCTTAAAATTTAAGTGTGCATTCACATCAGCACTCTTTAGTCTGCTTCAATCAGACTCTAGTTCGTTTGTCGAGAACGTCTGGTTCAGTTTGGGGTGGAGTGACCGTGAAATCAAACAAACAAAAAACAAAAAAAACAATCTGGTCCGTCTACAAAACCTCGGTTCCGGTTTGGTTGAAGTGAACTCTGGTGCGATTCAAATGCATATGTGAATGCCAAGCGGACAAGAGACTGCTCCAAAAGCAGGAAGCGCACTACAGTGTAGGGCATTCTGGGTAAATACAACCAAAACAAATGCACTAGCCAACCGCTAGCAAGCGAAATGACTCGTCTTTTACCAAAAACAAAAAAGAAATCCTGTACCGCTAAAATGTAACGCTACTCCATCTTTATTTACATTTCGTGAAGAAGGAAGTTGTGTTTAGTGTCTTCTTCTCACTGTCGTTTTCTTCAGTGGTTATTGGTGCAGCGCCCCCACAGGTGAGGAGGGGAACAGTACAGTGTGAAAGGGAACCACAGCAGCTGAAAATGCAACAAATGTTGCAATCTTGTTCCCCAATCAAACCGTGTTAAAACACCCTAAATGTCAAATAATTTAATCAGATAAACGCAATTATCAAAATCTAGCTGCGTGTTAAAAGTTGACGCATTATTTTGCCTCATAAATAAATGTTTTCCTATTTTTTAATGTCCAAATAACACATTTCAAATTAATAATGACAATAATATGCTAAAACAATTTAACAGTTTCATCTTAATAGAAAAGCAAAACATCACCTACTTAAATGCTTCCTTTTAAGAATAAAACTAAGAATAATGAGCAAAATGTCTCTGCTTCATGTCACGTTTACCTTTTTCTAAGATGTAATGTGGGCTCCAATAAGAAAAAAGATAAAAAGTGACAAAAAAACCTTTAAATATTAAAAAAAATATGAATAACTGAAGTGGAAATGTATTTATCCAGACGTCTGTGAAGACAAAGTTTCACCACCTGGTCAAAAGACAAAAAGAAAGCTGAAAAATTACAGAAACTCAGAGGAAAAAAAATTGTGAAAGTACCAGAAACCCAAAGTGGGCGAATGGACCAAACTGATGAGTGGGCTGTGGAAAAACAACGAGTCACGCTTCAGGCAAAAACACAAGAAACCTGACCAAAAATAACAACCAAACCCAGAAATTAGATGATTACTGTAAGTGAAGCACAGGGAGACAAATATTACAACACTAAAAATAACAAAAACTTTCTCTTCTTTCTATTTATGTTGGCTTTAATGAGGCCAGTTTAATCAACTAAAACCAAATTCAACTTTAAATTCCCAGAGGTTACGACGTTCCTTTAGGGAGAAATGATCGTAAACCAGTCCAGATTTATGAGGGCGATACAGTGCTGGCCTAATTGGGCTAACTGGGTTACTGGTCTGACGTGTGCTTTGAATAGGACCTACTTACAGATGGACCCAGATCAGACGGGTGTATACATTTTTCCTACTAGTTTAACTTCAGAAAAACAAACAAAACCAACTTTTGATTGATGTTTTCTAGTTCATCTTGAATATTGACATTTAAAGAGAGAATGATTTCGGTGGTATCTGAATCAGAGGAAGCTTTATTATTGGAAGGAGAAATAAAAGAAATACAAAGTAAGGATTACTGCAACTGTGCAAAAGGGAAGCTGTGCAACAACAATGTCACAGTATCTGAACCACTACAGCTTTAAATAGGGCTTTGGAAATGTATTTACAGGAAGGAAAACCAGTAAATCCGTAACTGGGGCTGAAATGGTGGCTGAGCTGCCAAGTCACAAATCACTGCATTATTATGTAGATGCAGTTGAAACTCTAAATTATTCATTCCTTCAGCATGTTTCCTATTCAAAATAATCTTTAACCAAGAGGATTGTTTCTGAAATGAAATAAAACAGGCAGTTTTCAGATAAGACAAAAAAAAAAAAAAAAAATGATGCCATTTACATTTTATTTTTAAAAATGGCAAGTCAGAATTAATGATATCCTAAGTAATAATTTAAAAACTCATTATTCAAGAGACTAGCTGTGCTTCCATTGAACATATAGTTACTCAAATTGGAATTCCGAAAACAAATTTGCTCAATGTAAACGCTAATTTAAAAAAATAAAAACATAGTTTTTTTGTGCTGGGATGAGGTCGTTTTTTTCCGGTTGCACTAAAGTCAGTGTATTTGTAAAACTGAAATGGAAACACTTTTTCCTCATGATTTGAGTTACATGATTAACAGCAAGATGTTACTACTGGTGAAAACGACGAAGAAGAAGACAGGAAGTGGTGGGATGTTGACAGCATGGCGTGCTTTTTTTAACGACTTATCTAATAAACGTATTCACATGCGATTTTAATTGCGTTTCTTATGTGATGGCAACACTGCAATTGCAAAATTGTGTTTTTTTCAGTACATTTGTAATGGAAATGCAGCTACTGTTGCCAACTTAGCAGCTTCTCAGACTTTAAATATAATCTTACAAAAGAACACCATATCTGACAAACTGCAAAAATGTCTCCAGAATGTTTTGATAATCAAAAAGTTTAAGGCTTTAGCCTGATTTATTCTTCATGTCTAATGCATGAAAGTCCTATTTTATAACTTGGAGAATATAAAAGTTCTAGTTTTGGTACTAAGAGATTAATTTTGAAAAACAAAAAAAGTATTTATCTTTTTCTTTAAAAATAGTAGTCAAACCAGGAAGTCAGCTGTTGACTGGAATATGGTCTTTAAAAGGAAACTTAATGTTTTCAGACATCGCTGCGATTCATTCAAGCTGCGGGAGAGAGCGAGCAAAACTTCCAGAAGATAACAAGAAGGTTTACTAGATGGATTTTAAACACTTTGGAAATCTCTCAGTTACAGTTAGTTCTGATTATTAATCAACATCTCTGAGAAATACAGAGGGAGAATGCTAACTGTGCTAATCATGCTAAATGCTACAGACTGTTTAAAATGAGAATAATTATTTTAAAATAACAGTATAACCCTGTTTTACAGAAACTTCTCCTCCTCCTAATATGAATTATTAATTACTCAAGTTATTTTGAATAATGTTGTTAAATCCTCTTATGTTACAGCTTTGAAATGGGCTAAAATTAGCATTTGAAGGTCATAACATTAAAAAAACAGGAAATCAGAGCATCGAATAATAAGAATAATTTTACACTTGTGCATCTAGCATGCAGCATGAATTAATGTTTATCTGTGGATTTAAAAGCAACTAAATAAACTAGCAAAAACAATGCAAGTCAAGAGGTCAGCAGCTGCTGAATGAAATGGCACAAAGTACAAAAAGTTCACAATATTTAGTTTGAAGCAGAGCGGAAGAACTGGTTGAGAGTAATGAACTGCAAAAAAGACAAACACAACCAGATCTACCTGTTTTTCTGGGAAATTGTGATTATGTAGTTTTACAATAAATGCTTTTCTTTTGACTACTTTTACCAGAATCATCTGCTCTTCCTGCCAGACCCAAATGATGATAATCATCTTTTATAAAATACTTTCAGCTGCAACATTTGAAGAAAACTTTTATGTCATTAGATGGCAAAAACAGCAAAGTTTTCTCTTTTAAACAGAACCACAGTCAGCAGATTTCCTTGTAAAACTAAGTTAGATATTTAAGCCATTAATAATTCACAGCCGCTGCTGTGGAAACTTTTATCAGTTAGCAGTGGCGTTTTGTGGCGTTTTTTCTTGTAGAATCAAAATCAGAGTGAGTGAAATGTAGAATATCAGAACTCAATGGTTTTGCTTCCTTGTCATTTTTGCAGCTCATTGTAGCAGATACATGATTTATTCACAGCAGAATCCTGTATTGACATGCTTCTGCACACCTTAAAGAATGCAGCGGAGGTGAAGGGGGGGAAATTTTTTTTTTTTTTTCACCATCTATTTCTCTCCACCGGCTACAGAGAAGAGAAATCTTGGCTTCCTTGCAGCCACATGCCTCGACAGTGAAGCTTTTCATAGAAAAGGAGGAGAACGATAAAGAGAAAACAGGAGAAGAGAAATCCCTCTGGCTAAAGATAATCCTTCAGTCTGGCTAGCGTGAAACATGCAAGGACTTCTGCTGGTAAACAGGACTATATTAACAAAAAACAGGTAAACAACTGAATTAAATATGAATTTATTGTACTAGTCACAGATGTATTGCTCTTTAATTCTTTATTGTCTTCATTTTTATTTTGTTTAGGTAAAAGACATACATAGAAGAAAACCTTAAAATGGACTGATTAGCACATTAAAAGCTCATCAGTGCCAATAATGCTAACTAACAGTTCTGCTAATCTTCTTCTGCTAATAAAAGAGCTAATTTTAGAAAACATTTAGAGCACTTAGCTTCCGCTAAACTAATTTTGTCAGATAACTTCTAAAGCACTAACTTACTTGGCTGTTTTCTAAAATTGCAGTTGAATAAAGTTGAAGATTTGCGTTGAAGTTTTGGTTATCGACTTTTAAGAATTCTTGAAGTAGTTAGAGGTTTATAGGCATGCTCTTATTTTGAAAGGGGTGAAGAATGTTTACGATACAGTTCAGCTTCCTCTCCTCAAGTTCTCTCTCTCTTTTTTGCCTATTAATTTTATTTCAAACAAGAAACATACAGGAATCAAATAAAACACGGATAGTAGAGAACAAGATATAAACATAAATACAATATCTAAGGGCTTTAATGAACATGTAAATTATAAAGTCAACATTTGGTGCTTGAGGGTTGTAGTGTTTCAATGGCAGATATGATTTGGATTCAAATTAGTTCTAAATACTGTGTTTATGTAGCACTTTCATGTTAGCAGAACTAATGTTTATAATTAGTGCTTCAGGATTAGTACTACTAACTTTTTAGTTAGCGGTGACCACCACTGCTAATTATGGTAAAACATCAAAATAAAAAGATTACCATCTCTTAAGGAGGAGCAATGCAAAGAGAAATGATCTAGAAACCAGATCCAGAGGATTTTTAATAATGTAAATCATAATAAATACATTTAAATGCAGGAAGTTGGGTTGCAAAACTGTTTAAAATGCACAACAGAAAAGGTTGAAGAGAATCCACAAATAGAGAGAACTGCACTGCACAGGTGCTGCTGTAACCTGACTTCAAAATGACTCCAGGCAGTTTTCCATCTCATAGCTTCCAGTCGGGGGTTGAAGCAGAGCGGAGAGAAAAGCAGCCAGAGATAGAAACAGGCTGTGATTGCCTCTGGTAGCAAAGGAAAAACCTGCAAGGTCATTCTAATGGGAGCGTTAGAGATAGAAAAAAAACTGAAATAATTTTCACTCGATCTTAAAAACAAACTGTAATCATTTCTCACTCAGAAGTGTGTTAGATAAAATGTGAGCAGACCTTTTATATCCAACCAAGTAGATGTTTCTCATCCTTAAACACTTTCAGATATATTAACTAAATTAAGTTGTGAAGAAGAGCAGCGAACCAAAATGGGCTCAATTTAAATAACAACTTAAACCCAGTGAGAACATGACCATGTCTGTCGCAATAAATCAGTAAATACCATAAAAACAAACTCAATAAATCCCATTTTGATGATTTATAATTTTCCTCTTTTGTCTGTTTTGACCAAAAACTGGATAACAAAAGTCTTCAGTCTGGTGCTTTGGTCTCAACTAACCATTTTTTTTTAAGGAAATTTTAGTTTATTTGTCTTTTCTGTTGCTTTGTTTAATTTATTTTTGGGTAATTTAAATGTCTTCCAGTTCCGGTATTAACAGTTCATCAGAATTCAAAGTTTACTGATCTTTTAAAGTGTGTTCTTGCATTATTGTTACCATTATACTACTTTAAAATGGTCTGTGAAGAATAATATTATAATTTATCTCAATAACTTCTGGGACAATTTATCATCAGGTAAAATTTGTTATGACAGATCTAAACATGACTTGGCAAAGCGCAGATAACCATAAGCATTAACTTTAGATTCATAAACTCCATCTTTCCTTGATGAGAAAAATGTGTTTCCCATTTAGATCAACCATAATTTCCCTGGGTTTAAATTGTAATTTTGGTTTTAAATCCAAATTAGCAAAAGAGTTGATCACATTTCTGGTTTCTGACATGTAAAGACGCAAGGCACAGAAACCTGTTCAGGTCCAACCGGTTGAACAAGATCAAGAGGAAAAGCTGTGCAAAACGACAGAAAACCAAGGATCATGTGAAGACTTTTAACTCCATAGAGAAATCAAGAAGAAGAAAAAGAAGAAGAAAAGAGTAAACATTTTATGAATCTGCTAATCAAATCCAAACTAAAGTAATCTCCTCAAAACAGGAAGTCCAGAAGAGAAAGCTGTCAGTGTGCATCCATTTCCCACAATGACTCAGCACTATATTCACTCTGTAATGTCCATTCGTTTAATCTTTTGTCAAGTCGATTCAATCGCCGCCTCCCATAGGAAGGGGATTTCTGCACAGATCACTGTGAAATGTGCAAACTCAGGCTGACACGCTGGGAGCCGGCAGACATTCAAGGTTGTACAGGCGGTGTCAGCTTGACAGGTGAACACAAGAGCTTTGGAGAGGAGACTCCACGCATGACGGACCGACTTATCCTGCTAACACTATCGACTATGTGACACGGATACTTCAAAGGCTGTTTTACATTCACCACTGGCTCATTTGGAGGTTTTTCCACAGCTCAAGCCTCCAGTATACATCCAGTCTATGCATTTATAAAAGTTGGAGACCGTTTAATCAAATTTTAAAGAAAAATTTGATTGATATGAGGTTGATTTCAGTGATTACAATAAAACAAAGGATTTTATATGTAATCAATGCGACTAAAGGCATGGAGGAGTTTCTCTAGATTTTAGTATTTTAATCCTGGAAATGTTCTTCAGGTGATAGAAGACCGACTTTGTAACCTTCTTTATGCGACTCTGAAGGTTCAGGTCAGAGTCTATGAGTACAACCATGTTTCAGGCCTGATCATTAGTTTCTAGTTGTAGAGGTAATTTTTGTTATATATATATATATATATATATATAGCTCATTTTCAGCAATAACGCAGTACAAAGTGCTTTACATAAATTAAAAGAAAATAGGAACAAAACAACAAAACCAATAGAAAGACAAAAAGGCAAGGGTAACAACAACAAAAAGAAAAACAAAAAAGCTAAATGTTGGTTCCCCATGTTTGATTCTTGTTCTGGGTTCTTCCCAGAACTTTTTATCGATTAGTGATCGTCCATTAATAGTTCCAATTTAATAACTTCAGGTTTCTTTCTGTTCAGTTGAAGAAAGTTATGGTACATCCACACATTTATTTGTTGCTTTAATGGGTTCATAGTCATGTTGAGACATTGCAATATAGAGCAGAGTATCATCTGCATAACTAGGATAACTTGGATTTTTCTTGTAACAATCTGAACTAGCAGGATCACAGTAACGTGGTTACCTACGTCTACAAAAGGGAAATGTAACTTTTTAAAAAATACTGTCTCTTTCTGCAAAGTCTACTGTAAGCTAACTAGCTAAACCAGCAAATTAATTAGCTATAGTATCACTTTAGCAAACTAAGATATATGTTTAGGCTTTATTTGAAACAATGTGTCGTACCGCTGTGTAAGTCTGTTAAAAACTTAGTTTCTTTGCTGCTTGATCAAATTCAAAATGGCAGCATTTTATACTTAAGCTACGTCTTAAAGAGACACCAGGGTTTTGGTTTTGTAGCAGTCTGGTTAAAAGATGATTCAGCCAGAAATTACTTCACATTGCAAGCTGCTGCCATCATGCCTGTGAACGCTTGCCTTGGCATGTCCGGGTTAATTTATGGTGCAACTCCAAATAAGGAGGCCTTCAGCTACGAGGAAATGTTGGAACCCGTTTTGTCCCACATCTCATCAAAAATGAGGCAATCAAGTTTCACACACAGAGAGGCTTTGAAACTTTTGTGCAAGCAGAAACGCTACCGGAAATAAAAGAGGTTGCACATGAGCATAGCCACTCCCGTAACTCCGGCTGGGTGGGTCCAGATCTCGTTTCTGTAACCTTGTATTGCAGAACACATTGACCAGACCGGTGTCAGACAGGGAGATTGAAAAGGCTCAAGCTGGGATGATCTGATCATTCCAGTTTGCTGCCATGTGTAAACCGGTTACTCCAACCTTTGACCTCTAATCCGTAAGGCCATATCAACACCTAACAACAAATCTAGAAACTAAAATGAAGCTTTTGCATAATAGGAAATGAAAATCAACTGCTAAAGCGCAGTGACCTTCTGCAGACATATATATAACTGTAAGCTTTTAGTAGATCGTAGGTATTTGTGACCAAACCAGTCTGGACTGTTCTGATTTAATAAAACATAAACATATGAACAATTCAACCAGCTAGAGCCAAAAAATATTAGAATTTCATTGTTTTATTTTAACAACATGAGTCTTCTAACTTATATAAAGGCGGAAAATAACTGTTTTACAGAATAAGGCCAGCTGAGTGAGCCCTTCCTATGATAATAATCTTTATTTAACCAGCTTTGTCTCATTGAGGTGAAAAAATCTCTTTTACAAGAGAAATCTGTTGAAGACTGGCTGCATATAAAGAGATGGAAAAACAAAACAAAAGATAAGGAATGCAAATGACTCATGTAAAGGAACTGCACTTCTGCAAAACATAATGGGATCTATTTCAGTCTTAAACACATTCAGATATGCAAAGAGAAGAACGAGAAGTCGCCCACAAAACCTTAAGCTAAACAGCATTAAATTATTTTTTAAAAACGCTGCTCTACTGGTGCTCCTTTGTAGATATTTCATGCAGATACAGAAAAATTGATAAAACCACAATTTTTTTATGGCCTCTTTAATCAAAAACATTTCTTATTTGGTTATATGACAGCACAGCAGATAAGAGTTAAAGCTGCAGGCTGCAGACCCTTGGATATGAACCATCCATTCTACATTTGATAAGTTGCAGTTATGCTTGTGCCAGAAGACGAAACAAACTGAACATTTTTGCAATAAAGACATTAAGAAAGGCATTAAAAGTAGGCAAACAGAAAAATTTTAGAATAAGCATTTATAGTTTTGAAATTCACCAAAAGTTTAACCAAATCTAGATTTCTGGATCACAACTTAAATCTGCTTTTCAAGCACACAAGTTTTATTCAAGACAAACAACCTCCAAGTTTTCATGGCATGGCAGTTCATGTATTTATGCAAAAATTTAAACCAAAATGTAAAACCCAGTCTGTTTGTTTCAGTTGAAACAGAAAAAGTAACAATGATCTATGATGCTGCAAAAACACTGTGTAGTCAGCTGGCTGGCAGTCAAAGGATTTTAAACGGCTTGAACAGAATCATGGACATATTTTGTAGTTTAGAAACTTTTAGAAAACCTGTATACAGAAAATAGGGGATTGCAAACGCAAAACAGAAAAATGTTGTTAGAAAGAAGAACTCAGATGAGTAAAAGTTTGGAAAAACTGGAGATACTCAGTTTTTCCACCAAAAAATTTTCTCTGCATCTTGAATTTGCTGACACTGCTACAACACAAACTGAAAACATTGAATTAATTTCATGCAGAGAAGCTAGAAAACGTCCAATTTGATAAAGTGTGAATAAAAATGAGTCAATGCTTTAAATCTGTGAAGAGGGTTAGTTATTTCTGCAAGACCTAATGTTTTAACTTTACTACAGGCTCAAGAGCAATCATTTTTATTTAAGAGACTTTCAGCAACACAGATACTCTGAATGAGACATTTACACTCTATCATTTCAAAACCAGCTTCCAAGTTAGCGTGTTAAATAATTATCCGATTTTTCGACTTCAAAGAACAAAGGGCACCAGAACAATCACTTCGGCTGGATAAAGGAAACCGTAATGCATGCTGCGTCAGCTAGAGAAGCAAGAGCACACATGGGCTGGGCAGGAAGTAAACCTTTATTTACATTAGAGGATTTTATTGTATGGAGCTACAGTTAATTGTTAATCGCTTAGCAGCTGCACAGTCTGTCAGGAGGAAACTGATCGCTTTGCTTAGGCTTTGAACTGCTCTAGTCTTGTGCAGGGTCAGAATGGTTGTAGAGATAAAGAAGGTTTCATGAACGTTACGTCTCAGTAAATCTGAATATTGTGTTCAGATGAGGCTCATTTGTCAGATTTAATCATTATTTTAGTAATCGATTCTCCTGACAAATAATCGAATAGAAATAATTTAGAAATTCTGGAGATTTAACCACTTATGCCTGTTTATACAACATTGCAAATTTATTTAAAAAATGCAAAGAAATGCATATAAATAATCACTTCGTTGCCTAAAGTGCAGTAACATAACGTTCCTTTTGGTGACGTTTAATCATTTGTAGCCAAAGATGCAGCTGCAGCTAAAAAATAGCATCAACATGAGAAAAACCCAGGACTTTTCTGCATGACTTAACATCAATCCCTTTGTTATTTTTTTGGAAAAACCTAATAACTGGTAGAAAAAGGTGCTTAGTAGTATTTTTTATTTTATTTTATTTTATTTCATTTTTTTAAAGAAATTGAACCTAGTGAGGTTAAAATGATCAATTAATGAAACAAAAGTTATTTTTTAAATCTTAAATGCAAAATTTATAATTTTTTGTAGTTTTATCTTAATTACTGCTCTGATTGTGTTGTTTTTTCAGCAAATGCCTTTTTTGAGTCTATATCCTCCAGTTAATGATTAATCAATTACTAAATTAGTAGATGATTAATAGATTCATAGCAATCAATTTGATTATTCCTAGTCAGATTAAAAGTAACATTTGAAAATAATCCTTAAGCAGATATTAAGCATGCTTTTTATCAAGCCCTCATTCCTGAATAAAAATCTTTTTATCTTTGATTAGTCATGTTTTTATTCATTTTTGCATAAAATAATCATTATAAAAACAGAAATAAAGGTTTGAAAACATCAGTTTGTGTATAGTTAGACTATAGAATGTATTTTACTTTGTGAAATAAATTAACTTTTCAATTATAAAATAATTTATTGAGATGAATCTGTAAAGAAACAACCCCAACACATAAAGTAATTTAGTCCAAAACACACTGATGTTGGTAGAATATCAGCGAGGGAGTTGGTGCTGAGAATTTCATTTGCAATTCAGAGAAGTAACTGTTCCATCTTTCATATTATTCACCTGCAGAGTTTATTGAAAATCCCAAAGTTAATACCACAGAATGATCTGTCCTCACTGAAACTCCTGTGTCATCATGGGTTCTGCCCAGAGCTCATCTCACCAGGCAGCTGTCCAAACAAACGTTACGTAGCTGACGGTTATGTAATGCACGGAGTCAAACGCTGAGTGCATCCTCTGGCTGCCCTGCCGCTTCCCACACTCAGATAAAATATTTCAGGTTAACTCAAAACTTCTGAAATACAGATTAAATCAATGCTGTACACTAAAAAGTCTCTGAGGCAAACTTCAGTGGTAAATATTCTCTACTGCACTGGGAGCAGTGGTAGAGAATATTTACTGGCAGCAGAATCATCAATGAAAACAATATGAGCACAAAATTAAAACAAAGTCTTTGTGTGAAACAGAAAACTATGAATCAGCCGTATCACCTGCATGAACTAAATGTCACACAACAAAAGTGAAGGTTGCACTGACTTTGCAGAAAAAAAAATTGCTGTGCAAAAAGGCAGATAAACTTGCAGCAGCGAATAAAAGCAGAGATAAAGAATGCGGCTTACCGTCTCATTCTCGTCTGGGTACATACTGTCCAACAGCAGAGTCAAAGCTGCAGAGAAACAATAAGCTTTCCAGCCAGCAGCACTGATGAAGGATGCTGATGATGCAGAGGAACACAGCAGTTCCTGCCTATTCACCAACTCTCTCTCTCTCTCTCTCTCTCTGTGAGTGTGTGAGAGTCTGACTTGTCCCTGTGGCAAACCAGATGATCCCACTATGAGAAACCCCTCAAGCCCTCCTTTTATACATCGACTCTAACTCACTGGTTCTTACATAAACAGAGAGGGGGAAATCAGCAGTGGCCTGCCACAACAAACGTAGCTTGACCTGTCCTTTCATAATGCCATAATGCTGCCCCTGACACACACGCCGCAGCTGACATAATAATCAACATGCGCACACACACATATCACTGTAAAGCTCCCAGAGGGATTAGAAAAATCTCCACAAAGACAGAGAAAGACTACCACACATCTGTTCCTCAAATCACTGGAAACGGTAACATTTTAAACTGGATCATACCTAATTATTAGTAAACAGGACAGATATGGACTTATTCCGTAACAAAATGTTGTGCTAGTATTGCGATAATGACAAAAATGATGATAATTTAGGTAAGTGTACGGCTTCTGGTTCCCACAAGTCTGGACCGGAAGTGAGCCGCGCCATCTTGGTAGACAAGTGCAGCGCAATGCATAGCGGACACATGGCTTCGAAACCGACAAAAAGAAAATATGTGAACACTCTTGACCAATGTGCAAGAGAAAAATGCATGGACAAAATGGCTGCTGTCAGATTGTCTCACCATATGAGACAATTAAAAGTAAAGGACGTCTGAACTCTTAGAGTGAATAACAAGGTTCTGGTGACTGGCAGAGTGAGCACATGTAGGAACAAAAACATAGGCTACTTGTCCGTCTTAGCTAGCAGATAAAAGCTACGTTAGCTAAGCTAATTTTGCTACTAAGTACTACAGTAAATATGACTGATATCTTACACAGAAGTGGGTAAAGTACTCAAAAATTGTGATCAAATAATAGTTGTAATGTACTTATATTGTTTATATTAGGAAAAAGGCAAGAGCTACTGCTAAGCTTTTGGCTTGTTTATTGTTGTCATAGTAACCGCCTGCCAAGATGGCCGTCAGCTACAAAGTTCACAGACGTTTGGTGTCACATGGGAACTACGTATTAGCAATAAATCAATTAACTGCATGTTAAATTAAAATGACGATGTTTGTTAAAGAGACGCTGCCCTTTAATATCGGCACCAAGTACGAAGTAGTTCGTTTGCACTTCCTGCCACTTTTGCCTGTTTTCCCTGTCTAATCTGATTGATTATTATTTATTGAAATGTGATTTTTGGTTACAGAGGCTTTATAATCCATTTTATTACTGTTTCTTTTATTTTTATTTTTGATATTTAAATTCTCTTCCGGATCCAGTGATAAATGTTCTTTAGAAATTAAAGTTTTTTTTTTTATTATTTTTGAGAAAGTACACTCGCACCAATAAGTCATTATTATTAATAAATTAGTTGAAAATATTCTCAAAATAATAATATTGTATATTGCAATAATTTTTGGGACAATTTATCATCCAACAAAATTTATCACCATGACACATTTAGCATTCATAGCACCACAAACACAAAAACTGGTCTTTAGAAACATTCTTATTTAAAATTGGCTTCTTCAGTTAATTAAAAAAAATGTGATTTGTATCACCAAACCGCACACAGTAACAAGATTTAATCATATTTTCAATTTTAATTATATTTATTGATGCTCTTGGTGGAGAAAACATTTCCGATAATGCTGGATGGTTATGTTTTATTCTGTCATAAATCAGAATTTATTACGAAAACGATAAATCTAAATTCTTATCGTCATAATTGATAAACAATACAATAAATGCCCACCCCTAACCCCACACATTTCTCATGTATTTCTATTCTACTAAGTATTTCTGCTCTTTATAGCTCAGTTTACAACCAGTGATTGCTTTAAATCACAGCTGAAATGAGTTCAAGTCAAAAAGCAACATGTGAAACTCAAGATATAAACATTACTAGTTACATGTCTGATTTAGACTTACAAAAAAAAAACAGATTAAACAGTTAAGTGGAATTTGAAGAGATGATTTCATAAATAAAACAAAAGGGAAGTATTTAGCTAAATCACAAGGTCAGAGTGTCTCACCCGACGCCCTGTTGCTCAAAACCGTCCAGTAAGGCAGAAGGTCAGCTGCCAGACGGCCTGAAGCTTCAAGCGTGCGCATAATATGATACAAGAGAACAACAAACCCGTCAGGCTGACGCTTTGTGACACTGATTCACACGCAGCAGACAACACCGCAGTTTACTGCTCTCCTCCAGAACGTTTCTTATTATTTAATAACTGCTGCTCTGTCACCAAAAATGACTTCTAGAGCCATTCCTTCAGGTCAAATGAGTCAATAATTAGGGCTGCAACTAACAATTATATCAGTAATCAATTATTCTGATGATTAATCAAACAAAAAAATGTCACATTTTGCAGATTTTTCATTTAACCTTTTTGATACAACATTAGAAACACATTAAGAACAATCAAAATCCTGTTTTAAATAAGAAAATAAATGTTTTACTGATAAAAATGCAACAATACAGCATTCAGTCACTGCGAAAACACAAACTCTTATTTGGTCACTTATAACAAAGCATTTTTCACCTGTTATCTGCCAATGTAACCAGTATGTTTTCACAAATATTAAACACGTTTTTATTGCTTTCTAAAAAATTACTTGCGAGTTAGTTTTGTCTTATTTCAAGATACGTCCACCAGAAACCAGACCAAAATTACTTAGGAAGATGTTGTGGTTTTGCAGTGCATTTGTAGCAGCAGATGCATCTGCAGCTAAAAAAATACTTATATCATCTTTATGTGATGATATACGTTTCTGAGCTTTTCACATATAGGGATTATCTGTTGATTATGTTTTGGATTAAGAAATTAATAATTGGTTAATCTAGGAGATTTTTTTTCTTTTCTTTTCTTTTTTTTTAAGAATTTGTACCAGGTGAAGCAAAAACTGTGCATCTGGAAGACTTGAAGGGATCTGGGAGAACAAATTTACAGATTTATTTATTTTTTTATCTTAAATGGAAAATGTATGTATTTTTTCACAGTTTTGGCTTAATCACTGCTCTGGCATGTTTACTTTTTGTAAAAAAGTATGTTTTGGCATGTTTGCTCTGGCATGTTTACAAAAAGTAAACATGCCATTTACCCTGTCAGTAAATAGCATGTTTTGAGTTTGTAAACGATTAATCAATCGCTGATCAATTAATTTTCTGATTAATCGTTTCAGCCCTAAGATGAGATCTGTTTCAAACTAAGATGAGATCTGGGATGAAATTAGCAAACTGGTGGTGGCCTCGTTTAGGTCAAAGTCACAATCTTCTTTTAGTACAAAGTGTACGAAAAGATTAAAAACAAAACAGTCCAAGGATATAAAAAAACAATCTTGCATTTTTCCAAATTACGACCTGAGCTTTGCCGTGTTTCCATCTGAAGGTCTACAGCTGAAGGACATTTGGGATGCTGCTACCATCGGACATCTCAATAAACGGAGAATCAACAGACAATGCAAACCACTCAGGTGTTCCCAGAATCAGTGTTTTTACTTTGCTCAACTTCTTCCTTGTGTCACTTTTTGCAAATCAATTGGAAAAAGATCTAATTAGGACACGAGAAGCTGTGTGAATGTAAGGAGGCAATCAAACACACGAGGAATTGCTTCCTCCAATCAATCTTGTGTCTGGGAGTAGTTGGAGGTTTTAAGCTGATTACATTTCATTTCATAAAGAGCAGTGGGGCTCATCAGGGTGGAGAGGTGCTATTAACTGTGACAATCAAGGTTCAGAGGGGATAAGTAAAGTCTCAAACTACTTCAAGTGGTGAGACAGAAGTTAAAAGTGCCAAGAAGCAACTGATTTACACACCATCAGTTTTAATATTTAAGATTAATTGTCCAAAAGATAAAAGATGTATTGAACACCCAGGTACAACGACATTAGATTTCAGTTAAACCAAGGGTGCAGGGTCTGCAAGCAACACACAACTCCAAATTGCGAGTAAGCTTGTTGACGTTGCACCCAATTTTTAAACTGCATTTAAAAAATAAGTAATAACTGTGAAAAAAAAAAATAAAAAATTATTATTTTAGGGTGCATGCACACCAGCTCTGCTTATTCCGGTTTAATTAAACCGTAGTTAATTCGATTTTAAAGTTCGGTTTATTTTAGTATGTATGAATACACAATCAAATTCTGGTGAGGACCAAAAAAGCAAACTCTGGTCCACCTACAAATCTGTCTCGGTTCGGTTGAAGGGAACTTTGGTGTGGTCGTTTACCTCAGTAGTTATTGGTGCAGCACCACCACAGGTGAGGAGGGGAATAGTTTGGTGTGTTTGACACAGTGCAGCATGAAAGCAAAATACAGCAGCTGAAAATATAACAAATGTTGCAATTTTGGTTACCAATCAGACAGAGTCTACTGGACCATCAGGTGGGAATACATCCTAAAAATATTTGACAGTCCAACGAGACCGACTCAACTCCCCACCCCCATGACCTCATTTTTTAGGTCAGCCTATTTCAGGGTTTATGCCACCTGAGGCAACTGGGAACTGGTTGGAAGAAACAAACAGGAATCTAATTTTTTCTTCAAGCAACCACAATTTTAACGCCCTAAAGTCAGACCATTCTCTCCACACAAATCATCAAAACCGATGCCTCCAACAATCATATGGAAGATGCAATATTTGAACTCTGCATGGTGAATCACACTAAATCAAACAATGCAGAGTTATCCTTCACCTAAAGCTTACTTTTTAAAACTGATGCCTTGTCCTGCAGTCGGCTGCAGCAGAGAGACGGCTCTAAACAGAATGCTTTCTAGAGGAAAAGTGACTTTTAGCTTCAGCTCATCATGTTGGGTTCTTACAAACATTTTACAGCAAATGACGAAGGATTATTATGATCCCGGAGGCAGCGGGATGATGAAAAGCAGCAGACGAGAAAGTGCAGCGAAGCAGCAAATTAAAACACACTGAGACCTTGACAGCTATTCTATTAAGTGGCTACAGGGGAGCGTCTGCTTCACTGAGTTCACTGTCCAATCCCAGGCGGCTGGAAGCTTTTTCAGGCGGTGAAAGCACGTTGGTACAGTGATGTATCAGATGGTGAGTTTGAAATATTTAGAATTTATGGTCAACCGCAATAGAAATATCATGACTGGCTTGTTTACAGGCATTTCTTCATTCATTTCTAATGTTTGACATACAAAAACAGCAAAAACAAAGTAGAACATTGTGAAAAGGTCACTTGTTTTTATAAAAGATTCAGTATACATCCAGTGAAATATTTCTAGTAAATTTGAGGATTATGACTAATGCGTAGTGAAAATGCAACATTTTTGTTTCAGATATTAAGAATATTACAAAAGATTAAAAAATATATTTTTAAACTGATGATTTATCAGACAAATTAGCACATTGTGCAGATTTTTCATTTGACCAGTTAACTCTTTTTTACACAATATTCAAACTGTATTAAAATAAACATAACTCAGTTTTCTTTTAAATGAATGTGAATCTGAACCAGGTGAAGCTAAAACTAACTATTTGAGAAGTTCTGAGTAAAACATTTTTACAAACCAAGTTGTTTTCGTCTTGCAAGCAAATATATTTACCTTGTAGTTTTCTCTTAATTACTGTTCTAAATGTGTTGTTTTTCAGCAAATTTACTTTTTTTGAGTCTGTATACTCCAGTTAATGATTACTATATTAGTTGACAATTAATCAATAATTGATTAATCACGATTAATCCAATTGATCATTTCAACCTTATTGAAGATGTCCATTTTTGACACTTGTTTTAGAAAATCTAAAGTCTTAGACATTTAGAATATTACATAAGATCAAAAAAGTATTTTCTAAATAAGAAATGTCAGAAATATCCTCATTTCCATGCACTCAGTATTTGGTTGGGCGTGTTTTTGTGTTATTTACTGCATTGATGCAGCATGACGTTGACGTAAGCAACAAAAAATACTGAATTTTTTCATAATATCCTTTATTTTTGAAAAACAAACCAAACCTCTCTTTTTACTGGCCATAACTAAGTGAAATCAGTTTGAGACAACAGCTAGGGGATTAAACAATGAAAGAGCAGAGGCAACTGCTTGTTGACAAAGTGGTTCTCTGTGTTTGCTCCAGCCAGCAGATAAGAGCTTGGCAACTTCGGCACATCCCACTCTTAACTCTCCACTTGAGCAGCGTGTCAGCAGGAGCTGGAGAGGCTTGAAAAAAGGAGTGCGACCCAACCGCCGGACAAACACACGCGCCTCTACTCTGTTCCATTTACACTGTGGTTCTGGTTTAGAACATTTTCCTACTTCTTTTGGGTTTCTTTGCCTTAAATTTGTTCTTAATACCATTAAAGGCGCAGAATTATGTGTTATCTATATACTTAGTGTCATTTTATAATATAATAAAGTATAAGTATTGTTATTATTCGTATTACTATGATGAAAATTGTCACTTTCTGCAATTTTTTCATTTAAGCTTTTTACGCACCATTCGAAGTACATTAAAATATGCAAATAAACATAATTCTACTGCTTTTTAAGTAAGAAAATAACATTTTCCATTGCCAGAAAATTAGTTGAAGTCCAACACAAAGTATTCGTCTTTTTATCACAAGATTTTATCATAAATAGAACCTCGTTTATCTAGAGACTTTTACCGAAAATCGGTTTCTATTTAGCTCAGTTCCCTTTATTTTTTAGCAAATTATCTCGTAGGCCATACAGTTCACATTGTCCTAATTAAATACTTGAACTTGGTGAAATATTAGCATGCATTCTGAAGGAAAGTGACCCAAATCCTGTTCTTATAACTGCAAATAAATTTGTTCAATTAAGACCAAAATAATTTGAAAACTACACGTCTTTCTTTGAATATAGCAAACATGCTAAATCATTTTTAAGGTTTGGATCCAACATAACCCAATTACAAACTAATGATAATTATAATAATAATTGTTTTTTTACTATTATTATTTTCTTGGCCCCCAAGTGACAAAAAGTTTGTACATCCCTGCTCTAGACAAACGGGTTCAAAGAAAACAAAGTACTTCTGATAAATAATTTCTTTGCTTCATAAATGGTTGTTCTGCAGCCAAAAATACTCAACTAAAGCATAAAAACCCCCATAAAATTATAATTTATTGTCCTTGTTGTCACACAGCTATAAATATTTGCATGTTTTAAATTTTCAAACCAACTGCATCTTCAACCATTACGTAATTAAACTGGCACAGAGTTGAGCATCGTTACTCTTTTTGGTGATTGCTTTCAGGAGTTTTAGCTGCGGCTGCATTTCAGCAGGACTGGAAACACGCAGTGATATGCAGCGTTCACATTCACAGTACCTCTGATTTTTATTTTAAATGCTCAGAGTCTAAAACAATAAATGATAAAATTTTAAAATGCTAAATGCATGTGTGTCAGGTAACACTGACCTGACCCAGGAACGAGTTTAGTGCAGACGAGTTGCTGACAGCCAAAGCCGGACTGCTTGAGGACAAAATGGAATGAGCGTAACTACTTTGACCTTTGTTGCTATTAAACTGGGGCAAAGAAATGTTGAGGAAGGAAGGAGCTCCGCTTTATGTACTGAAACTGCATATGCTGAGCTTCTGATAACCTTTCAGAGAAAACATAATCAGTCTGTTGTGACGTCGGTGAGAGGGGACACATGATGCTGAACACCGCAGCGAACAGAAAAGGTCAAAAACAAAAACAAAGGAGTTGGTATTTTTAGTCAATACAAAGAAGAGAGTTGGCTCAGTATTTTAAGATAAAACACTAAGAACAACCTTCTAAGGAAAACTTTATGCAGTATTTTCATCTAAATGCACATCTGTGAAGATGTTTTACCTTCTTTAATTTAAATATCAATAAGATATGTATTTTTCTTGTACTTGCTTAGTTACTTGGTTAAATATTTTCAACCTTGTTCAAACAATGTTTAAGGAGACATTTAAAAATGTTTGAAAAGGTTTTTTGTCTTACTTTAAAAACTTTGGCACATTTTAAAAATAAAAGTTACGCACTGCACATTTAAAAAGGGATGGAGTGGGGTTTAGCAGCAGCTCCATATTTGGGTGATTGACAGCGCTAAGACCCTCCTCCTGGCTCTGATTGGTTGCTTCTAGTTAGCAATGTGACATTGCCAAAGGTGGAGGAGCTCAATTTTTTTCACAGATTATCTGCTCATGCCATACAGTCATGAAAGTGAAAGTTTCAACAAATATGTAAAAAAAAAATATATTTTTTAAAAGTTGCATAGTGAAGCTTCAAGAAGCTTGCCAAATATTTATATTTCAAAACAGAACCACATGAAGAGAATGTTTCTGTTTGGAAAGTTTTTCATTCCTATAACCACCAGCGCCCTCTACTGGATGGAGGCCAAACTACAACACTAAAAGTAGGTTGCTAATCGATTGGGACTAATTTTAATCTAATAAACCATTAATTAATGCCAAGTTGATTAACTGCTTGCATCCCCAGGGCTTCGCCCTGAAAACTTTCTAATCCCGGTGGTCGGGGCGCTAGGGCAATCATCCGGCAGTCTACTATACTGACAGAGAATTTGAAAATATCACTAGTAATTATGCATTAATGGAAGACATTATTAACAAAACCTAAGCTATAATGCTAACTTTAATAAAACTAAGATAAATAAACCAGCCATGCCAAGCTTATAAAACAAACGCCAGGCTTATAAAACACTGCAGGAAACCCGGCACCCCTGCTGCTGACCAACGTGCTTAAAGCAACAGAAGACGATTCTGACCTGGAGATGTTCAGTCGAAGAGCTGCTCAGTTCATCTCCCGACTCTGAGTCGTTGGTGCGTCTCTCCTCTCCTGCGGAGTCGCAGTGCTGCGTGGCGTCCGGCGGCGCCCTCAGCGAGTCCGGCGACCGGGTGCGGGTGCGAGGCAGGGTGCTGGACGAGCCTTTTAGGGGTAAGCCGCCCTGAACAAGGATTTCTGCAAGACAGCGCTCGTGCTCGGTGGGCGTACCGGGAGCATGGTGGTGGTTACTGTTCCTGCGGGGGATCGGGGGACTGAAGTGGGCTGAAGAGGCAGTTTGGGCGGAAGGAGAGCGCCGGGTTTTGGACTCGTTTCGGTGAAGGGAGTCAGCGGCTTGGTTATTGATCCCCAGGTCCAGAGTGTTTGGTTTCACCCAGAGGGAAGCGCCGCTGCGTGGGTTGGAGTTTCCAGACGCAGAGTGGGAGTGTGAGAGGGGTTTCGGTGGCGGCATGAGGGCTTTCCGGACCTCACGCACATACTGAGCCGGTACGTAAAACGGCTTTGTGGTTTCGTCTTTCCTCACCTGCCACCAGTCCTCATTAGCTTTCTTCATCAGCATGTAACATTCCCCTTCCCGAATGGTGATGACGCGGTCCTTGGACTTGTACTCATAGTCGTACTCGACTTCGATGTAGATCTCGCCCGGCGCGATGGGCAAATCCGCCATGATGCCTCTGACTGTCCCACAAGGCGGCTCAGCATAAGAGGGAAATATTTACCACCATGGCTCAGCAGCAGACCTGGAAACAGAGCAAACACAAAATCAAATAAATACAATTTATTGCACAGCAAAAATTTGTTATCATGACAGGCCTACTTAATGCCATTTTGTTGCCTGTAGGAGTTTTGAACAGAAGATTTTAGATTCCACATTTATAAACAACAGTATGAATATGATAAATGCACCTGATTATTACAAAAAGCTCAAACTTAGGCACAGTTTCCCGTTACTGCCCTGACTCATTTGGCCTAGCTGTGAAGATGTTTTACCTTCATAAAATAGCAAAACATTTATTAGTCAGTTTGAGAAACTTTAACTTAAAGAAAATTAAAGAATTGTGCCCATGTTTAAAGAAAGTTCAAAATTTAAGGTGGAGAAATGTTAAAACTTTGATGTTCTGGAAAAAAAAGAGAAGAAGAAATCAGAAATTATTTCTATTTTTAATCTCTTATGCAACAAATGTTTAAACAAAGGCACCATCGGTTTCTGAAGCCTAATACTCTGGGAAACCAATCACAGTGGACAAATAAGATACAATAGGAGAGGATTTAATCCTCTTTAAAGGCTGAATGCACCGTCCCGCTCAGAACTTGAAATCATCACATGAGATTAGCCAGGAGGGGAGCGAGGCGAGTCATGCAGTCTTCATTTACTTTGCTCTGCGCTGAGCTAAAGGACAGTAGGTACAGTAACAACTCAGGCATGTTGCTGCTGAGCGGGGAGATCAGTAGAGTCACTCACATAGCTTTCTGCTGATGTCACTTTTATAAACACACAAACACACCTAACGTCCCTCGTACAACATCTAAGTGTAAGCCATTGTTTCCACTATTTATCTACACTTAGCAGCAGATTGAATAAAATATACAAGCTTTTATACGAGGCATTTTCTTTATAAATACAACTTGAGGGTCCAAAGAAAGAGAGAAAAAACTAGTTGTGTTGTAATCCGTTTCTCAGCAGTGATCTCATGTTGTCTTGTGTCGTAAATTCAGAGCGCTACTTCCTCTACAGCCTGTGCTTTCCCTCCTTTTTGCAAAACCAAAACTTGGTCAAAACAGAAAAAGTTTACTCAGCTTTTTTCCCTATTTGAAAATAAATAAAAATAAACACACAACCAGGAGTAGAAGTTTAAGCTAAAAAAGTAAAACTAAAGTCATTCTAGCAGGTGATATCAACAACCAAATCCCAACATTTCTATGGACTCGTTGCACTGTGACGTCCAAAGATCCTGCTGGAGGAAAGGGAAAAAAAGTGCTTACTGCGGATGATGACTGCCATTGTTTTTAGCAGTCAAGTTGTCAACATAACACGCTAAATCTGAAATGTACATGTGGTATATAAAAAGGAAAAGGGACGCACTGCTTTGCTACTAATTTTCAACACTTCAACACTTTTTTTGGTGTTGAATCCCGATACATTAGTAGTGCTGTTGTCAGTCGGTTGCTATGGCAACAAGTCTGTGTGTATTGTAGCCAACAGAGAGCGCAAGAGAAAAGAAGAATATGAATGTTTTTGTTGTTGTTCAACGATTTTTCTGTTATTTTTCCCACTGCTGTGCGCACTGCACTGAATTAATAATACTTACATCTCCAGGTTTCATTAGCCGTAGCTAACTTGGAATGCACATACTTTATGTCGGTGGTGTCCCAAAGTGCGGCGCGTGGGCCATTTGTGGGCCCTGAAACTGAATTTATGTGGCCCCTCCAACAGAATTTAAAAGCTACTGCAGTTAAAAAGTAAAACGTTTCCAGTTATTAAGCAGCATTTTCGATCAGCTGGACAGTAGCTTTATGAAGATCAGTGATTAGGTGTGATTAGGCTAAACGTGCCAGGATTATTCCCGATCCACTGGATAATTTCCCCACAGATTAAGTGGCTGGTCTGGACAGAAATCCATTAACCAAATGAAAAATACAAAGAACAAGAGGAAGCTTTCCTTGTTCACCTTTAATCTTTTAATTCAACCAGCTGCACTAGAGAGGACGACCATAAAATTAAAATGAATAGATTAAATCTGTTTTAGCACATCAACTGTATCAATTCATTTTTGTTGCCGTCTTGATGAGTTGGTTTAAATTGTTTACTTGAATACATCCCATTAAATAAAGCAAGACAATGTCTATTTGTGCCAAAGCAATCAAATTAAAATGATTTCCCAATGCAAAAACAGAAACATGTAAAACTCTGACACTTCTGGATGGAAATCAGAAATACATCATCATCATCAACGAGAATAAATGCTGGGAAAAGGCTTATTTTCCAGCTGTTTCTTGATCAGTGATGTCCAAAGTTTGTACCCTGGGCCCAAAACTGGCAAATTTAAACTACTGATGAGCCACAAAATTCATTAATTAAAAATGCAAAAATTTTGTTATTTTGACTTTTCTTTCCCTTTTTTACTCTTCCCTGTTTAACAATAAACAAATCTTTTATTAAATTTGTATATTATTAAAAATTCAAAACATAAAAAAGGAAAACAGACAATTTCCTAATTTTCTCTGTCACTGATTTTTTCTAATTTGTTGACCAAATTTCTTACCATTCTTGATTTGTGGTCAGGGACCAAACAAAATCAATTCAAAGGCCACAAATGGCCCTCAGGCCTCCCTTTGGAGACCCTTTATTTAAAGGAAGCAGAAGGAAACGCCTCATTTTCTGGTTGAAATCCATTTGTATAACAGAGATACAATCAAGTCAAGTTTTCTAAATGATAAATACTTTTAGTACAATTATTTTTTGTAACTGCTTAGATTCACTTTAATTATTGGAAAAACGGAAATATGCTCAGACTTAAGGATGTAATGTGAGAAATTAAGGTTTTCAACTTTAAATAGCATTAGAAGAAAATAGTGTATTAGCAAATAATAAAAACGTTTTTAAAAAATGGATCATTACAAACACTTTCAACAGTGTAGTTTGTATGTTTCTCTCTCTAAAGCAAATTATAGAAAGTTTTGAAAATAATTTAGCTGAAAACAATGGATACTTCCTGGCCTTTGTTCTTCATAAAGAAAGGCGTGAGGAAGATTAATTACCCTCAGGCTGTTTGTCTTTTTTACTTATCCCCACCTAGACTAAGCCTCTGCTTCTGCGTTGGTATTTAGCAAACCGCACAAATCTTCCCAGAGTCCAATCAGCAAAATCAGAGGCGGTACGTTAATTTAAAGTGATGGTAATAAGCTTTACAGAGAGGCGTGGTCTGGAGGTTTGAGACATGAATAACAGAGTGAGGAAACATGCAGAAAAAAAAAAAAAAAGCACGCCCGTCTCAGCTGCTGACCGTTTCACATGATTCCTGTTTGCAGGGCTCTGAGGCCGGGATGCCACTGATTACTGTGATTCGGTTGCTTTCATCACACAGAGGAAATCACTCACCCATTCTGGTGAAATCTGAGAGAAGGGAAGTAACACTGAACTTTTGTTACAGCGAGAGCAATAGTTGGAAATTTGCATTATAATGATGTACTTATAAAGATAGGAAGTTCTTAGGAGTGTTAAAACGTCTGTACTCATGAGGGCCAATGTGAATATTTTTATCATGACTCAGTGAAAACAGACTTGCAAAGTTTAGGGGAAAAAACTGTAAAAACATTTTCTAAAAACAGAAGTTTAAATACCAGATAAAGCTGAGTAATCTTGTTTAAAAATGAAAATCACAGATTTGTTTTCATACCAAATTCGATTATTTTTTTCTTAAAATATAATATAATAACATATTCATTCATTTTATTTTAATTGCATTTCCTTCAGGTTCAGCCAATCTTCCCATGACCGGCTCTGACAGGTGATCACAAAGTCCAAAACAAGAAAAAAAAAAAAATGTTTTAAAGTTTTGTTGTGAGGAAGAGATGCAGCAAAGGCCTCCAGATTGGGAACCACATACAGTTCCACCAATTACAGTTTTCTGGCCGATCACCGATCTTTGAGAACCGTGCCGTCCTAATTCTGATACTGATTTGTCTGAAGAGTCGCTTGATATATTGACAAAGTTGCTCAGTTGTCAAAAGGTGTCAAAGTGGCTGATTTTCAGACTTTTGGGGAGGTCGATAACAGTGGATGAGATCAGTTTCCCATGAAAGTATTGGTTGATTACCATAATTAGGGAAATCAAGGCTGATTTATCAGCCGAACGATTTGTCTGTGCACTCCTAGTAAATATCAGTTATCAACCAAAACAGCAGCATTAATATCGGATATCGGTATCGGCCTAAATCCTCATATCGGTGCATCCCTAGTTTAAGAGACTACAAGTTGCTGGATACACTTAAAACATTTTCTTAACATGCATACATCAATGGCTATTATATTTGTTGAAAAATACCTGAATTTTATCTAAATAACAGATAAAGCATCAAAAAATCATCCATTTTCCCCTTGATGTACTTTTCTGAGTTCAACAAGAAGAAATCAGATAAAAGTGGTAAACATATTCTTTGATGCATAAATTGAGATAATCTTATTTCATCATCTGATTCAGAGCTATCATCACCTGAAGCAGCTTTTTTCCATGATCTGCTGCAATTCTTGGACAAAAAAGAAAGGCAGGAGGAAGTAAGTGTCTGCTAGGATTGGTTGATTTCTGGTAAATAACTCTTTAGAGCAAACATAACAGCAGATAAAAGGTTTCTTGATGCATTGGTATTACAGAAAATAGAGGTGCTTAAGGTGGTGGAAAACCACTTTTATGACTATCTTTACCTGGGAAATTATCTATATTTTCTCTAAATGAAGAAGACAAAAGACAATGATTTTACACCAAAAAAATAAATACAAAAAAATCTGAACTTCCTCTTTAATATACATCTGTGCATAACACTACACTTAAAAAACGTAACTGAGCTAAATTAATTTTACAAAACAAATAGCCTATTCATAGCAAAAAGAAACTTTTAATTATTTATCATGCTATCAAAAATACTAAGTAGAATTTAATTATATTTTATCATATTAAATAATTACTAAATTCTGCCCATTGGAAACTCCTTGGTTTTAACTGCCCTGCATTTGAACCAAACATAATTAAATCAACAATTCTTATTGAAATCTGAAGTTTTTAAAATATTTGTATATTAATTGTCACTTTGCTGCTATAATATTTTTAAATAGACACTTTTCTGAGCGTAGACGTTTTAGTGACATGGTTTTTTATATCTCCTCAAGAAAAACTGGTTTGGCACAAAGCTTGTGATTTAATTAACATACATTTACATGCACCAAATAAGCATTTAGTCTCAACTCATTTCAAAGTCGCTGGTTTTGGAGTTTCAGTTTCAGGATCGTTTTGTGGGCGACTAGAAACGCAACTTAGCACTTCTATTGATAACCTCCCCCAAAAAACCTAGAGATAGAGTCAGCACTAACTCATGCGTAAGCGCTTCCTTTAAGGTGAATAACACAGTTTCACCAACTTAGACTTAAGACTTTTTAAGATCATTATGAATTAAATTTAAGACCTCTAGCTCCACAGAAATGGATGAACTTTATCCAGATAACTGGCAATAAATTAGCACTTTAGCCATGATAGACGCAAAAAAAAGCTGGCTCGCTGGCAAGGATATGTTAGCAGCTAGTTAGCGTGATCTCAACCGTCTCCAGTCACAGAGATTACATAGAATATACCAGATTACCCAGTTCTGAAAAGACCAAATTTAAGACCAAATTACTTTTTAAATGAATTTCAGACTTTTTAAGTTTCTTTGACACACTGGATGGAAAATGACGAACATTAGAAATTAGCAGAGCCAGTCAGGCTGTGACCTCTGCATGCAGCCACACCAAATATAGGCCCCCAAGTTGCCCCAAACAACTCTGTTTACGCACAAACCGCCCCAGTTAGGAACGTCACACCAACACTTTCCAGGAGACCCAGCTCCCTGAGGTTCATTAGGACGAGTATAACCACAATCTGTCACACAGTCAGCTGCAGCCCACTTAAACGGGAACACACACAACCTGCCAGCGCACAAGCAGGAAGGCCGTGTCTGGAGGAGGCATCGGAGCAGGTCGTCCCACATTTCTCCTCCCACACAACCAATATCTCAACGGAAAAATGGTCCTTAATGTCAGGTGTCCTTGGGATCCTTTGGAAAATGTGCTATATCCACTATATATCTACGGCAAATAATGCATTATTTATTTGACACATAGAAAAGAAAACTGAAAAACAATGACGGACAAAGGTTAAACTGTGATTTATGGAAAACTTAAACCTACAAATCTAGTAATGCACCAATCATTGAGCTAGTTCTGGTTATTGGCACGAAAATGTTTTTGTTTTTTGCATGTTTGTTTGCTTTCCCTAATTTTCACTGGATTCTAAAATATCAAAGAACCTGAAACGCTTTTTATGTTCTTTTCAACTTTAATTAAACTAAAACTTAATCACACAAGTAAATTATGATGCGTCATAGTGTGAAAAGATTAATTCAAACTGGCAGATCAGATTAAAAAAATACAGTAGTATCAGCCCACAAAAGCTTGATTGATGCATCTCTGAATGAACGCATCGTTATATAAAAGGTATAATAAATATGAACACAACATTTGGGCCAATAATATCTGGTATTAGTACTGCTGTTGTTGCTGATAACCAATATTTGATGACATTATTATTTAGATTATACATGTCAACAAAATGAAACAAACATTCTGCCTACATCGCTTCTCTGCTTAACTTAACACAGATTGCAACATGACATACATAAACACCACATGTTTTTATCGCCCCAGTTTAACTGACCGGAAAGATATTTTTTTTAAAGTATATGTCAATATGTATCTATATATTGTTCTTTCTGTACTAAAATGGTCAGGACAAACAGAACTGTGATTATTTTTGTTGTTATTTTTAGCCAAAACCAATAATCATTTTCTATGTGAAGGTTTTGTGCTCCAGTTTTGACTATCAACCAACTATTTAAATGTAAAACTATGATTTATGAAGTGAATTTGCTGTTATAATTTGACTGTCAATGTGAGATAAAAATACACTATAAACTACAAATAAATCAGATTTATTGTGACGCAAACTGAACCTTTAGGGAGTATAAATGGATGTTTGCTTTAAACAGATTTATTTACTTACTGTCATTTCGCAAAACTATACAATTTCTATCAGTTTTACGATTTAAAAAAAAGACAAATATATGTCTTGACTTGTATTATTTATTTTGACTTAATGTTACTAGTTCGCCAAATATAGTGAGAAAATTACATTTCCTGCTCCTGTTTTTATATTTACAAAGTGTGAAAATTCATTTATGCGCTTTAAGAACAGGCTGCAGATTTAATTGTAGCTCATGTTTATGAATTTTAAAGCAAAGTTTCGTCTTAAATGTCCACCGTCCTGCCTTAATCTGTCGCTAACATTAGCCTAGCTAATTAGCTTTGTGGCTAAAACATTCCTGAGTGTCCCAGCCAAAGATCCGCACCTGAACGTGCCTCCGCTTGTGAGTCCTCCCGGGAAAGGACGGCGAACTCCGGCGCTCCTCTGCGAACTTAAATCCCGGGAAACTTTTCTCCTCGGAGCTGCCACCGTGTCCGATTGAACGGTTGTCTTTTTCTTATTTATTTTTTTAAAGTTTCTCGGACAATCCCGTCCTTCCCTGTTCGGTATGTGTGGGGTGGGTAATCCACAACAGTTCCCGTTCTCGTGGACTCTCGCCTGCTTCTGACAACTTCGGCAACCACCTTTCAGCAAAGATCGTCTACTCACGCGACATTTCACTGTGAAGACTTTTCAGCGGAAACGAAAAGATGATTTATTTACAGTGTGCTAAGATGTAATTATTTTGCGAACTGTGTGATATTGCGCATCCAGATATTATCAGTTGACTAAGTGTGCGTTTTTTCCAAGAGGCTCTTTAGATATTTGTCACGGAAATACGGTGAGAGTGAGCCATCGTCTTTATAAGGAATGACATGGTTCGAGCCCCTCAGGTGTTAAAGATGCAAACAGGGAATAAGCGCTCTCTCGCGGCAATAATGTAAAACTACAAGTGCTAGATAGATGCTTAAAAACAAAACACGGAGGTGCCACAAGTTTCTCCAACTGAACAGGAACAAAACTGGAGTTATCTTTGGACCTAAAGAGGAATCTACAGTCAGCACAACTTCAGTTATTACAGCTAGAAACTAGTGATCCGGCCTGAATCTGGGTGAACGTCCAGAACCACATAAAGACAGTTACAAAATCAGCCTTCTAACACGTGAAGAACATTTCTAGGATTAAAGGAGTCGGCCTAGTAGAAAAGCTCATCCAGAAGTTAATCTTTAGTGGCATTGTGCAACTGTATTCACAGGTCTAACTAAAATAACTCTGTCCACCAGCTTCCTATACTCAGAGAATAGACTTTAAAATACTCCCTTCTATAAATCACTGAACGGCTTAGCATCACAATACATTAAAAATCTGCTGTTGTCATGGCAACCTTCCAGACCTCTCAAGTATTCAGGTTCTGGTCTGCTTTGCATCCCAGAACCATGTTTGGAGAATCTCCATGTTCTCCAAATATGGAGAAGCACCTTTCAGCTTATATGCTCCACAAATCTAAAACAAACTTCCAGAAAACTGCAAAACAGCCAAAACACTGAGTTCTTTTAAATCCAGGCTAAAACCCACCTGTTCAGAGTTGCTTTTGACTCATTATATCTGGAACATCATAATCAATTAATCAAATTTATTTGTATTGCTAATATCAGCAATAAGCAAAGTGCTTTACATTATAAAAACACAAAAAGTGACCAAAATATCATCACTAATTAAAGAACAAATATTACATTTTGTCAAGTGCCATGATAGACATCAAATATGTTGATCTTTAATTTATCGTTCAAATAGCAACTCTAAACAGGTGTGTTTTGAGTCTAGATTTAAAGGAACTCAGTGTTTCGGCTGTTTTGCAGTTTTCTGGAAGTTTGTTCCATATTTTTGGTGCATAGAATCTGAATGCTGCTTCTCCATTTTTGGTTCTGCGGATGCAGAGCAGACCAGAACTGGTCATAGGAGGTCAGTTTTTCTACTTTTCCCCTGTATCATAATCATTTTGCTAGCTTGTTTTATTTTCTTATCATAAAGCTCTCAATTACCTTGTTTACAAATAAAGCTAACTTGCCCATAAACTCAACTTCTTGTCCATTCTTGAACAAGATCGTTACATTTAAGCAAAAAGTAGAAACCATAAAACTGTTAACTTGACAATAGAAATTGTAGTAACCAGACAGGAAAAGTGACCGATTTTCTCATAATTATTTAATCACACATACATTTACATCATGCAGTCAATCCAAAACTGTGATCTCATTAAACTTCCCGTCTCTGTCCATATCATCAGAGCCCTGTTAGACTTGTGCCCCAGTTCTCCAGGAATGATCCAGTACCGCGTTCACTGACCCAAACCCCACCCCCCTGCAGAAAAAAAAAAAAAAAAAAAAAAAAAACTACTGTCCTTTAAAAATCGACCAACTATTACACAGTAATAAAAAAAGGCTACACTTTTGTTTTAATTTAGAATCAATGCAAAAACGTAATTTCGGCAAACACCATAAGATCTTTGCAACCCATTTCATATCCAGTTTTTGGTGGAAGATCATAGGATAAACTTTTTTTTTAAGGTTTACGATCGAGTAGTTTTATCTACACTGCAAAAAAACAAATTCTTACCAAGTATTTTTGGTCTAGCTCCTAGTGCAAGAAAAAAACAACTTATAAGTAACTTTTATATAGATATAGCAGCTTATTTTAAGTCAATAATTCCTTTATATTGATGAAAATATATTAGCTCCATTGGCAGATTATTTCACTTATAATACATTTTTCATTTGTTATAAGTGAAATAATCTGCCAATGAAATTAGTACATTTTTTGTTGATATTAAGAGATTATTTACTTAAAACTAGCTCCTGTATCTAGTTTCAAAAATTAGTTTCTAATATTTGAAACTAGTTTCTAGTTCTAATATTTGAACTAGAAACCAGACCAAAAATATGTAACATTTTATGTTTTTGCAGTGTAATCCAGATTATCACAGACGTCTACATATTCTTCTCTGCACCTCATGAAACACAATGACAGCCATTTATTCTCTTCACAGGGCTTTGGAAACTTCTTTACACCTCCAAGCTAAAACAGCCGCATAATGGAGTGCTTTTTACATTTTTTTTACTATTCGTTTTCTTTTCAGAATAGTGCGAGAAAAACCCGACTTTCCTGTCTAAACGTGACACCATCCTCCCTTTGGAGCTGGATTTGCTCCAGTGCTCTCACTTTTTCCTTTCCATTGAGGATTCTTTCATCTGTTTTCATAATTAAACGACAGAAAAGGAGCTTTTTTTTCTTCGTCTCAGCGTTATAAAAAGCTGTTTCAGGTTTCTAGTGATGAAAGAAGCCTTCAATGAGAAACAAAAGGAGGAGTGGCAGGAGCAAACTGACCGACATACAGTGTATCTTACAGTATATTGCACTTATGCAAGGTGTTAGTGTTCTCATGCTGGGGTTCAGCTTTCTCGCCAATGCACTGGGGCTTTAAAGGATTAACACCAAAAACAAACGCGGTGGAAACTAAAATAAAAAATATACAACAAATACAACACTAAAAAAAAATCCTACACCCGCTGGTTAGTTTTAGTTAAATAAACCCTTTTATTTTCACCGACGTGACGACATAAGATTAATGTGCAATTTGTGTTTTTCCTTCCTTTGACCTCGCTGTTCCTGACTGGCTGATCAGCAGCGAGGATCCAATCCATCAACCCATCTCCCAAACTTATCGATCAAACATCTACACCATCTATTGAACAATAACAGCACATAAAACCCAGCATAAAACAGGTCTTACATCTACAAAAAAAGAAGAAAAAGTAGGGAAGAAGATGATTGAAGAAGCGAGGCACCCTTGTAGAGAAATTGTTTTTTTAGCTCCTGGACGACGACGATTGTGTGACGATTGTGAGTTTCAATTTCTGTCTAATCGGCTGCAGTTTGTGTGCTGACATACATAAATAGAGTCTATTAACAGCGACGATACCCACTTATATTAGTTAAAAACATTACATTTAGCAACTTTGTGTAGGCCAAAAGGGTGGAAGTTTGCTGTGTTAACCGGATCATTCTCATTTTCCCACTTCATCCCTCTGCATTTTTCAAATCCTTCCAACGAAGCCACCAACAAGTACAGTTTTAATTTAACTTGATGATAAGAACAAATGGCCTCCACAGGTATTTAGTTAAATACATCTACAGTACAACTGTTGCACGGCTTTCTTTTCATTATTATTATATTTATTATTTTTAAATCCTTCTTTTAAAATTTTTTTTTAGCCGTTTCCTTGCAGTTTTCTCTCCGGGGAAACGTGTGCAGTAGTGCCGATTTTACATCTGTACAAGCACAGAAACAGTAGTGTTCGACACCTTCTACTCGACGCAAAACAAGTTTAATTTCCTCCTTTATGAAGCATGTAAAATCTATACAGAGAAAACTGTGGTTAACTCAGAAGACGTAATAAAATGTACAGAAGTTAGCCTATAAGATCGAGCTCTTTTCTTCATTTTTTTGGTCTTTTTTTTCCCCTTCTTTTAGGAGTTTGTTTTCTTGCTACCGTTTACATTCAGCTTGGCACAGTGCAGAACTACTCGCACGAAGACGACGGGTGATGACAGACTGTGCAAAACAAAAACGAAACCGAAGCTAAACATTCGAGATCGTGCACGGTTTCGCTCGCCAAAAAACCCCTCAAAAAAACAAAACAAAAAACAAACAAGGCTGCGCTCGAGACTTAGTTTGGTTTGGTGAATAAGAATATTATCCTGCTTCTTGTAAATTAAAATTACTGTTTCTTTTCATTTATTTAAATTATTATATCCCATAAGAGAAAGAGAGATATTCATATTGAGAACTAGAGGAGTGAGGGGTGGGTGGAAGTGTTTGGGGAGCTGTACAGGCCGGGAATATTTATATATATATATTTATAAATCCAAAACTCCTTCGTGGCTCCGCAGCGGCACCAGTTTGCTGTAATGGAATGACAAGTTGTCGGGTGGGTGGGCAGGTGGGTGACGTTGCTCTTCTTCTGTGGTGTCATTCTTCTATTCTGCGGCTCTTCAGCTGTGGAGTATAACAAAACAAGATGGCGTCCATAAAACATCACACTTAAAGAATGAAAAACAATCAAGCTGCTGGTTGTTTCAGCTTGAAAGAAGCACTGCTGAACTTTTTACTCATTTTGTTACAAACAAAATATTGAATGTATCTTATTTGGTATTTATGTGATAAACCAACAAAAAGAAGCACATGAATGTATACTTTAAAGTTTCAGTATGTAACTCTTAGAAGATGTTTTTTTAAATATTTGCTGAACCAGTCACCATGTTGTGACAGCATGTAATAAGACAGATATTCTGAAAATCTTTTCCACCTCCTCTCTGAGCAGCTGCTGCCATCTGAAGACCAAAAAACAACCAATCACAGCCAGGAGACGGGTCTTAGTGCTGTCAATCTCCTGAATGCATTGGTGGTTATGCTAACTAACATTAGCATTCATGACAGGCTCTGCTGATGGGGAAAAGTATCAGAGAGCAAGAGAGTGAGAGATAGGATGAGAAGCGCACATGGGCATGATTGACAGCACTGAGACCCGCCTCCTGGCTCTGATTGGTTGTTTCTATTTAGCACTGGGAGAAGACAGAGGAGCGTTATTCTTTTCACAGATTATCTGCCTCATGCTACACTATCATGACATGGTGACAGTTTCAACAAATATGTAAAAATATATTTTGTTTTATAAAAGTTAAGTACTGCAGCTGTAAGTGTGGGAACCCATGCATAATAACAGCAAACAAAACGTCTTCTGCACTCACTTTTTATCCGGCTTGCTGCCTCCTCCCCTGATGGCCACCGGCTGGCTGTTCTGGTAGAAGCCGCCTCCGCTGCGGTTGATGTTGGGGTGGGTTGGAGATGCAGCCGGCGGCTGTCCGGGCCGGATGGGTTTGGCTAGAGAAGTGGTGAACAAGAACGGATTTGTCTTTTATTACAGCTCCAGAAAACATGAATAGATGCGCTTCCCAGCTCGTCCGCCTACTAACCGATCTGGGCCGAGTGTCCCCTCCGGGCCATGTTCTTGGCCCGGACGGCTTCCTTGATGCGGTCCACCTCCTGCTGGTAGCGCTTGCGGTCGCGTGCGGCGTTCTCCTTGGCCTCCTTCAGTGCAGATTCCAACGCCTTGACCCGCTCAGCCGTAGCGCGAAGACGTTTTTCCAGTTTTGGAAGCTCACAGCGCAGGTCTGCATTATCACGAACCAGCTGGGGAACAAATTCAGTTCGTCAGAAAAGGACCACAGGAAAAAAATCCGGTTGGTAAAATAAAGCTAACTGAGCAGTAGAGAAGTGGTTACCATAACAACCAAGATGGTAGAAGCGTTTAAAAAATGGTGACTCCTACCTGTTTGTGAACCTTGGTGAGTTGCTCAAGATTGTTCTCAAGAAAGGAGATTTTCTGTTTTTGTGCCGCGCTGCCTCCTGTGTCATCAGAGTCCATCTCCGCACTCTGAAAAGGTAAATAAAGTACAAGTTACAGACACAAATAAGTAAAAATCAGTGACTGTAGGGCTGAAACGATTAATCGGATTAATAAATCGATTACTGAAATAATCAACTAATTTAATAATTGATTAATCGTTAACGGGATTATACAAAAAAACTAAAATAAAACACGTGCTGGAAGAACAACACACTCAGAGGAGTAATAAAGCCAAAAAATACATAAATACATACATATGTTGAATTTAAGATAAAAAATTAATTTGTTTGTAAATATGTTCTACCCAGAACTCAAGCGCCATTTCTAGCCTCACCTGCATCAAATTCTGTTTAAAAAAACAAAACATATCAAGCACCTTTTGCTGTCCAATTATTAATTGACCAACTGAAAAAAATATCATCACACACTGAAGTATTTTTAGCTGTAGAAGCATCCTACAAATGATCGTACGTTCACTAAAGAAACGCTGCAATTGCATTTTAAGCAATAAAATGTTTATTTTAATGGATTAGTTATTGACTAAATTATGTTTACTTGCATTTTTTAATGCGTTTCTAATGCTGCATAAAAAATTAGCAGAATGTGGCAATTATTTTTATCCAATAAATTGTTAATAAACATTACTTGCAGCCCTAAATAAATCAGTGCCACACACACACATGTAAGATAAAAAGCAATCACCTTCTTGACTCTGGTAGCCAAATCCTGAACAAAGAGTTTCCTCAGGTTGTGGAGAGTCTGCAGCTCTTTTGCCTGCAACAGAAAAAGATCAAATGAGGTAAAAACTCAAAACAAGTAGAAGTAATGCAGCCTAAGTCATTACTGAACGCACCACTGTCTCTTCCAGCCCCTTCAGGTCCTGTCTGGCCTGCTCCCGTCTGTCCTGCATCACCCTGAATAACAGGAAGCACATCAGAAACGGTAACCGCGTGTCAAACGTCAGCAGCAAACTGATGAATCTGCACCAAGCTGGGCTTTCTGTACGTGTGCGAAACCTACGTGAGCTCGTGCAGCTTGCGGCTCTTCTCCTGGTCGGTGGACTTCAGCTTCTCGTGCTCCACTTTGAGCCTCTCCTGCTCCAGCATGATCTTCTGGTTCAAGCTGGGAGGAAATAAAACCGAGTAACGATTAAAATATCTGCCTCAGTGCACCATCTCAACTCAATACGAGTAGATCTAAAGTTTAATCTTCGTCTTAATATTCGTCTGAGTAAAGCAGCACCAGCAGACACAAACTACAGTAGGGTTGGAACTTTAATGCGTCAATTCTGATTAATCTATATCAGATTTCAAAGGTGATCTAACATTTTTCCTTGAAAATGTTAGAATAGATCTGTGGGTTAAACAAAGCATGTTCATTACAGTTTTTTCACAAAATCTTTTGTAGACAATGAGCTTTTCGTCTGCTCAGTTTCAGTTGTTTTAGGGCGTCTTGTCAACTTAAATCCAAATAAGTTGCAGCTGGCCACGCCCTCCCAACTCAACGTTTACACTCACGTGAAAATGGCAGCAAACAGATGCGTAATTATGCAAGTGCACATCTTTGAAAAGCATTAGTAGAGCCTCCTGCACAACCAACAAGAATGCAGCAAGTGGTTTCTAGCTAGTGATTCAACAACAACACATTTATTTTTTGCAGCAGCCGAAAATTTGAATGATAATGATATCCGATAGTAACACCAGTGTTATATAAGATTTACCTTTTTTTTTCTTTTTTTTTTTTTAAGGTTTTGTTGGCTCTAGTGGCCTTTATTTGAAAGTAGTTCGACAGGAAATAGGGTATTGAGAGAGGGGGAAGACATGCGGGAAATGTCACCAGGCCGGGAATCAAACCTGCGACCACCGCCACGAGGACCAAGGCCTCAATACGTGGGTTGTGCTTTGCCCCTGCGCCACCACAGCACCCCCACCAATATTTTAATTTACACATATTTTTTTTATCTGATAACTTGATTAATCGTAAGAATAATCGATAGATTACTCGATTACTAAAATATTCGTTTACAACAGCCCTACTTCAGACCCAAATGGAAGAACAAAAACATATGAAAAAGTGAATTCTGCATAATCGGTCTTCTTTGATGTTTCCCCTTTGTTGAGCTCATATATCCATTTACTGAATAATTTAGCAACAAAAAAGGTTACTGGATTGAAAATGTTGCTTATTTTGTCAACATATAGTTTTCAATTAATTGCGATTAATTACAGAGCCTGCATTTCATTTGATTAAAAATTAAAGAGGTCTTACTCCTGCAGCTCGGTGATGAGTTTCTCCTTGTTGTCCAGCTCGTCTCTCAGGCTGCTGATCTGTTTCTGGTGGGCTTCACGGTGGGAGTGGATCTGCTTCTCCACCGCTTCCTGAACACAAACATAAATATAATTTTAGACATTTTACACACAGATTTAACTTCAGTTCCCATAAAGCAGTGATTTAAATGAGACTTACCTTAACTTCATTAGCAGTCTGGATCTCATTTTCCTTCTCCATTGCATGAACTTTCTCTGTACAAGAGAAGATTCCCATTGGTTAAAAAAGGTCAACATATTGAAATAATCAAATGCAGTGAAACAGACAAAGTTTTAATTGACTTTTTTAACCGTTTTACGAGCAAAAAGCATTCCCAAGTACCTAATAATATTCCAAATAAAGAAACAGGTGGGTTGTTTCCATAACTCTACTGCTACAGAGTTCTGACTCGGTAGCAGTCACAACTCTGGGTGCTAGGTTCTTTAATTAACTCCCGATTCTGTTAGGTCATAGCAAATTTAACGCCAACTGTGGATAAAGTTTCACTAACCCATGATAGATGTAAAAAAAGCTAGTTGGCTGGCTAGCTAGCAGGGGTATGTTAGCAGACAGCGATAGCCTCAACCGTCTCAAGTCACAGAACACAATGAAGATGTCTTAGTAACTTGGTACCATCACCTCTCCTTTTAAAATGGTCATGAAATGTCCTTCATCTCTGAATATACAAATAAACGGCATACGCACTGCAACTCAAACTTATGACAGAAAAGTTTTGCACTAAAAAAACAAATCAAAACAATATACTAGATTAAGCAGTCTTGTCAAGACAAAATTTAAGCTCTGATTAATGTCTTTAAGGCCAACTTACTTTTGTTCAAATGAAAAAAAAATTATATAGCTGCAGTATATAATTTTTTATAAAATATGTTGTCATATTTGTTGAAACCGTCACCACGTTGTGACAAAACAGTATGAGGAAGAAAAAAAAACTCCTGCCTTCTCCCAGTGCCAACTACAAACAACCAATCAGAGCCAGGAGGCGGGTCTTAGCGCTGTCAATCTACCTCCTGGAGGCGCTACTCTATCCTGCTAGCATAGAATGTTGTTAATGCTAAGGCTAGTTAGCATATCCACTGATGACGGTAGATAAAAGATTTTCCTGTAACTACAAATCATTTCTTTGCCATTAGTACATTTAGCAGCGACAGCGCAAAGACCCTCCTCCTGGTTGTGATTGGTTGTTTTTGGTCGGGAGCGGTGCATTTCTTCAAATGTTAAAAGAAACTCAGGGAAGAGGTGGAGGAGGTCGACCTTTTCACAGATCATCTGTCTCATATTACACCATTACAACACAGAAAACAGTTTTAACAAATATCTAAAATTCTTTTAAAAAGTTGCATACTGCATCTTTAGGACATTTTAAGGCCTTAATTGTAGACAGATAAAAGTAAGAGTCTTGAAGGATGCTCATACACACTGACTCGATAAAAAAGAGACGTACCCTGAGCGCTGAGCTTCACAAGCTCCTCATTGAGCGAGTCGACGTTCTCCTCCAGCTGCCTCTTCTTCTGCTCCACATTCTGGAGATACTCAGTCAGGGACTTGATTTTAGCCTCATGCTGTGGACAGACAACATTCCTCATGCTTACAACAAAGATAACCATCAAGAAAATTCAGAAACAGAGGTATTTGTACCTCCATATAGACGTTCTTAAAGTTTTAAATACCTGGGAGATGCGCAGCTGACAGGCAGCCAGTTCTTTCTCGTTCTCGTCCATCTTTTTGTTGCTCTCAGACTGGATGCCCTCCAGCTGCTTGCAGCGCTTCACCATCGTCTTCACCTCCGACTTCAGCTTGCTGATGTAGAGACGAGCCACTGTGAACTCCTCGTCTATCAGGCCGCTGCCGCCCTCGTGTTGCTACGAAATTACCCCAAGAATCAAAAAGGATGAGATTAAATTAAACGGAAGGAAGAAAAAGTCAAACATGAGAGAAAAAAATGCAGAAACAGTCCTGGTACCTTGATGTCATTGCTGCCAACAGCAATGCCAATTTCAGCCAAGTCTTTGAGCAGAGATGACATCATCTCAGTCACTCTCTTCTTCTGGTGATTGGACATTTCCTTCAGCTTCTGGAGCTCAGAGTCCAGAGAGGACAAGATGGACTGCAAGCAAACAGGAGATTATAAAACATTATTCATTACACTGCAAAACTACAACATCTTACCAAGCAGTTGTGTTCTAGTTTCTAAATATGTTAGCACACTTGAAAAAGACAAAAACTAACTTACAAGTAAATTTTCAGCAATATTGATGAAAAGGTACTAGTTCCCCTGGCAGATTATTTCACTTATAACAAAGGAAAAATGTCTTGTTACAAGTGAAATAATCTGCCAATGAAACTAGCAAATTTCAATATTAAGGAACTACTCACTTAAAACAAGCTCCTGTATACTGCTGAAAAGATACCTATAAGTTAGTTTTGTCTTATTTCAAGTGTACAAAGATATTTGCACTAGAAACTAGATACAAATACCTGGTAAGGTTTTTTTTTGGCAGTGTATTTATGACTGACACAGTGAAACTGTGTGCTTGAAAGAGAGATAATCTGGCCCAGCCAGAGTTGAAGCTTAACCTTTCGACAGTTTCTCGTGACAATAATAAACCAAGTCACCTGACTGTTGAAATACTCGGCCATGTTTGATGAATTAATTACTTCCTGTCTCCACTGCTGCATTGTCTGAAAGGGATTTACTTTGGTTTGAAACTGAAATCACATTGAAAATATATTTTTTAAGGGAAATCCGACTTCAGGCTTGTGAATAATAGTATCATGGATAATTATTAAAGATTTCATGCCAGGTTACATTTGTGGCTAGATGTAGTAGATGTAGTGCTAATTCAAAAACAAATATTTTAAAAAAACATTAAATTGACCCATTGATGTTTTGACAGATCAATTTAAAAGTTTCTTACATTTTAAAATTTTTAATGTCTGTGACATGCTGTATCATTACAAAAGATATGTTTTTCTTTTCTTTGTTATTTGCACATAAACTTATTGGCTATTTTACATTTAAAGATGCATCTACATGGATGGTTGATTGCTGCTTAGTTGCTCATGGAATCACAAACTGACTAAGATTTACTTGTTCCAACTTCTTTTCATTCAAAACTTTTATGTTCAATTTTAAACTGTAAATAAATAAATGAAGCATCTAGCTCTGCTACTGTAAGGTATCTGAGTAAAAACAACTCGGATACCTTGCAGTATCTGTGAGTTTTTCTGTGGAAGTGACTTTTTCTGTGCCATCCTTACAGATTTTTGGCTGAGCTCCTCACTGATGGACTCAAACTCCTTGGTCTTGTCCTCCACCTCCTGGCTCTTTTGGTCGTAGTTGACAGCCAGCTCCTCCAGGGCCTGCAGCACCTCCTTCACCTCCTCCTTGGAGGCCTCGTTCTCCGTCTGAAGGCGGTTCAGCTCCGCCTGTAGGTTCTCGTGATCCCTCCGGGAGGAAGCCAGCAGCTGAACAACATGGGCCATTAGGTTTTAAACTTCTCAGTAAGAGAGAAATAATACAACATTTTAACTGTTCCTACAGGTCAGGAATATTAAATTAAATCTGTTTTAGCTCAGTTTAATTCACTGACTTGTTGTCTGCAACCCCCAGTGTCTGTTAAACTACATTGAACATTTCGTCCTTCCCATCTGTTGGACCTTCAGATCTCACCTCCTCCTGGTCGAGCATCTGCTGCTTCAGCTTCTCTACCAACTGGCTCTGCTGGTTGATTTCTTCATCCTGAATATTAAAAAGGCAAAAAACAAATTTAAATTACAAGACTGACTTAACAACCCCCAACTACAAAACCAGTGGCAATTGTTTTCCATATCTGAAGCCAAAAAAACATAGAAAAATCAGCTGAATAAGGGATTAACAAAGCAGATTTTAACATTTTTAAGAATATTAACATAAATAACACAACAAAGCTTTTCTTCTTCATCATCAACTCTATTCATTTCTCCCTTTTCCAGCAGCCATTGTACAGTAGTAAAACCATCTGACCAAACATGCTGAAATTCCATATGGGTTGCTAGGTGACGCCGCTGGGGTTGCTAGGTAACGGCACAGAGCCTGTGAATGCGTCTTAATCAGGAGGTTTTTGAAACGGCTCACTTTCTAGACGCCAAAAAAAACATTAACTTATTGCTTACTGCTAAAACAAAAATAACTGCAAGGTTCTTTTTAATGCTTGGGCTGATTTTAGAAGAAGTACAGATCCAAAAAGAAATACAAAAATGTTTCATTTTACATAACAGATCCCTTTAAGCAACCCGGAAACACTTAACTGATACTTGAAGCATGTATATAAGGGTCTAAGAATAAACTCTGTCACTAAAGGGAACATAAGAGCCTGAAAAACACCAACATTTGCAGCTGAATCCCAATTATTTTGATACTTGCTTTCACTGAACCACTACACCAAATGTTGATTCCTGCGGTTTTTGCAGCAGAGCAGCACAGTGCCACACTTCTTTAAGGCTTGAATGGAAACCTAAAACTATATTCATCTACGTTACAGACTGCTGCAGTTTGCTCTGCCTCACCTTATCGTCCAGCTGTTTGTAAAGCTTCGTCAGCTCTGCCTCACACTTGTCCTTCTCTACGTCGGTGAGACGAACGCCGGGCACATTGGGCGTTGAGGCCGACTTTTCGTTGATGATGTTGTCCAGAGCAAGCACCTCGGCGTTCGCCTTCTCTTTGTCGAACTGCTCCTCCACGGGAACGCTCTCTCCTGGTGTCGAGTAAAGAAAACAGAAAAAATACACAATGAGGTCTGCAGAGAGGTGATTTAGGCCGGAACCAGTGAAACCGGAGCGGGTTCTGCCTCACCGTTTCTCCAGCGGTTGAGCTCGTTCTCCAGCCAGTTGATGGTGTTCCTCAGAGTTTTGTTCTTCTCCTTCTCCCTCTCGTATTTCTGCTTCCACTGCTCTGCTGTCAGCTCGATGTTCACCGTCACCGTGTTCTTAATGGTCTTTGCTCTGGATGTTTGAAAAAAATAAAAATCAGGAAACTGGAATGAATGTAATCAGCAAAGCAAGCTCCTAATATTTCAGTTTGAGAACAAAATTTCACATTTTTCTTTAATAATGCAAGTTTTTAATTAGTAATGCTTATCTTTTGGTGTCCCTGGGGTATAAATGATGCAACAGAAAGGCTAATTTATCCTGGAAAAAACACTTTTCTAGTCCAACCACTACAACAGTGAATTCATTTTAAGTTTGCTAAACTATTTGGACTGGTACGGTGATTCTAACACTGGTTACATTTACACAACATGCAAATACGACCCAGACTCGATTATGGATGATTGCGAGAGATTGTGCAAAGAGGAATGAAGAAAGATCCCTCTTTTTATATGCTCCAACCTTGTGAAAAATTAAAGAGTAGATGCTGGTAAAAGAGAGCTGAACAAAGCAGTAACAGCAGGGCTGCCAGTTAATGATTCCCTTAACTGGCATTCATACAGACTGAGTTCCAAATTATACTCAAATTAAAGTTGGATTGCTGTTTTTCAGTCTAGGATCACAATACAGTAACAAAATAAAAAAGACTAATTTATCTTTAGATGTTTTTGAAGCTGTAATTCACAATATTGAGGTTTTTCAAAAGATAAATGATCTATAGTCAGATCACAGCTTCAATTACTACAGAAACTAATCATCAGGTCCAAAATCTGGGTGTAGTGATGGACCTTCAAAGAGACACAAAGACAATTACAAAATCAGCCTTCTATCACCGGAAACACATTTCTAGAACACGAGGGAAAAAACCTCCAGAAAACTGCAAACCAGCTGAAACACTGAGCTCCTGTCAATTAAGGCTAAAACCCCACATGCTTAAAGTTTATTTGGATTCATAATTGAAATTGATCAAAATATCTAATGCGATTTTACAAAACGTTGTGTTTATTCATAATTGGAAACTGTATTATGCATTTAGCATGCAGAGCTCTTTGAACAATCCATGAAATGTGACATTCAAATAAACTTGATTTCCAAACAAAAGAAGAGACCCAACATTCAGTCACTCTTTTGTGCCAAAAAGTAAAGCTGTTCAGTCTGTTCTTCTGGGTTACCTTTGTCCAAACATCAGGGTGGATTTGGTTTCAGCCTCGTTGTAGGAGGAAGGTGAGCAGCAGATCACTATGGTGGTTCGACAGTTACCACCCAGAGAGTCCTGCAGGATACGGGTCATCTTGCTGTCTCGGTAAGGGATGTAGGCCTGAAAGCATGAACAGAAGATTGCATCGTAACGGAGCTGAATGACTAATTCATACTATTTATACATTATAAATGGGAAAAACCAAAGTTAGAAAAGAGAACAAGAACTGAAACACAGCTGGCATTTCCTGAACTGAGATGTTCCAGTCTGAAACACTGAGATTTAGCAGGTTATGTTTCTGTTCTCACAACTACCTGGTCATTACCAAATCACCTGATATATGATCACTTTGAGTAAAAACAGCCACGCTGCAGCAGGCTGCCATCGTTCCTTACAACACATTCTGCTCAGCGGGGAAGGAGACATCTCCAGACAATAGCTAATTTGTTTCAGAGCGTCATAAATATCTCAGCAGCTGTCCGCCGCAGGTTGTTTACAGAGCGAATGAGCCGCAGAACAAACCTACACTTGATCAAAGTGAAAAGGGTGAAATGAGAAAGAAAAGCTTGAGCGAGGCGTTGCTAGGAGGAGAGTTTTTATCTGCGCAAAGTTATTTCTGCGACACAAAGGACCTGTAGATGTCTTAAAATGGAAATTCAGCACAAAGAAAACAGAAAACATGTTTGTTTTCATCATGGAAGCTCAAGCTCCAGGCTGTGCAGCTGGCAAACAGGCTGTGCTCCTGTTCTTTCCGCTCTTATAAGTAGCAACGACTCATATTAAGACGTTAACATGTAATTTAAATAAAAACAATTTAAATAAAAATCACTGCCTCAGGGTGGAAGAGATTCAGTGCTCTGCAGAATAATTACGTCAAAACAGATACATGTTCATTCGGTTGTGGAGTAACAGTTTGTATATTAATTTTACTGATCAAATCTGCATTTTCAGGAAGCTTTTTACCCATTAATGTTAGCACAGATTTTACTTTCAAATTATCTTATCCAAAGTCCAATGTTGAAGATGTTCTGGACATTTGAGTATTAAAAAACAAAATTACCCTCCATTATCTGCATGTTCAACAAATCATAAAGCAACAGATTGCTCAGGTAGGTTGTAAATGTCAATAACTGGGAATCTGCAATGTTTCATGTGATTGATTGAACAGATACAAACTGAATGAATGGATCATAGACTGGACAGATGGATGTATAAATCAAAAACTGGAAGGATGACGGTTGTATGGAGGGATAGATTAAAGACTGGATGGATGGAATCTGGAAATTTAAATATTTTTTCCTGAGTTATCCTGACTTTTCCCGGCTCTGTGGTGAATTAAAACAAAACAACTCACCGTTCCTTCAGCCAACGCAGAAATGACGTTTCCCAGAGATGACAGAGACTTGTTGATGTTCTTGGCTTCATCGAGTACGGCTCCCTCTGCACCGGTTTTACTAACCTGCAGACCACAGAAAAAACACCAAAACCACATAAGAAACCCAAAGCACAGAAGTGACACTGCAAACGTAATCACAAATTCAAGCAACGCAGCTGGAGTGCAACAAATATGGCTGATTATCTCAGACGTTTCTGTCACCTTTTCACTACCAGCCAGATCCACCAGGTAGAGTTTCCCACTGAGCTTCTGCTCTGTCTGAGTGTTCTCCTGCTTAACGTTTATCAGGAAGATGCTGTGACTCCTAGAGCTGTGCTCGTTCATGTCTAAGGAGCAAAAACGGTTTTGGTCAGAAGGTCACCTGCAATAAACCCAAATAAGCCTGAAAATAAACAGTTTGAGTTGCTGCAAAGAGCAGGATGGCTTCTTACTTGTGACTGCTACATGTCTGTTAGATTTGCCTTCATCAATCGTGTCCATGACTTCCTCTGGGCTGCACACAAACCTCTCAGTGCAGCCCTTTAAAAAAAGAAAATGGGAAATAAAACAGGTTTATTCAGCTCCCTTAGCTGGTTTTACCAGATGTTTCACAGGACAGCAGGTCTCACCTTGACGTAGGGTACTCTGTTTTTATCTTCATGCACTGATAAATTGGTCTTCGACACTGGAAAGAAAGTAAAAGCAGTCGTTTCATAACACAAATAAAGGTTATATGAAGTCAAACAATTTTAATTGCATCAGTGCATTTTTCTTTGGTTCTCCTAAATATCTGCACACCATTTATGAGTCCCTGACCTTTTCCTAGAATGTTTGTTCTTATATAAAAGCTAAAAATAAACAACTGAACTCCACCATATATAAAACTACCAAATATGTTCCACACCTTGTTTTCAGTCATAGCCACATATGACACTTTTAAACAGCCCACCTGTTGTAAACGTGGAATACTGACAATTAAAATTAAGAGCATTTATTGCTCAAACAGTCTGCCTCCAAGTGATTATAATAACTATTCCCTCTGTTCCAACATTTTTACGCTGTTGGCAGTTTTCTCTGTCACATCTGCTGTCACAGTATGGAATAATTAAGGAAAGGCGACGGATTCACCTACCATCCAAAAGGTCTCGGATTTTGTCTAAGTAGATTTCAAAATATGAAACCTGCAAACAGAGAAAGATCCACATTATTTAGTTATTCAGCAGAGAGAATACACAAAAGCTTACTGGTTGTTTTGTTTACTATTGATAAAGCATTTAAATCTTGTAAAAAATGTCATCAAGAGATGAGATTAAGTGTTTATTTTTTTCATCTTGTTTTAATTTTTATTTCAGATACAGTAACTTTCATGAATACCAATAAACTTTTACAGTACAACCATTAATTATGATGCATTTTAACAGGAGTGGAAGGAGAGAAAACCTGGATTGCCTTTCATTTTACATAAAAAACTGATTGGATGGTTTGTATTTATATTCATACGACAGCATAGTAGGGCCATTGGAGAGAAAAGAAAGTGTAAATATCCACCAAAAAACTCAAATTTTCAATTTAATCTCAGATTTTCTAGAAAAATAAAGACATTTCTAAGCTCCAAAATTTTAAAAGTAGCAACAAAAAAAAGTCGAAAATTTTCGACTCCTAAAGTCGAAAATTTTCAACATTTGGAAATTTCCGATTTTTTTTTAGTCTAATCTCAACATTTCTGAGTTTTTTCTTCTCCTGTCCTGTTCTTGGATGGAAAAAAAAATCTGTGAACATCAATGTTTAAGTATTGCCACAGATTCTGATTAAAATGTAGGCCTGGACTTTGACTGAGCCGGTCCAAGTCATGAATATGCTTTAGTCCTGCTCTACGTTTCAGTTGTTGTCCTGCTGGAAGGTGAACCTCAACTGCAGAATCTAAGCTTTTATAGCCTCTGAACTTTTTTCTTACGTCACTGCCCTGCATTTATTCTATTCACACATCCTGATGCTGCCACATGCAATGCTCATTTTGTGCTACACACAAGGTTTTGCACGTTGACCATAAAGTTACATTTTGATCTCCTTTTGGCAAACTCCAATTAAATGTTATTTTCTGTTTGTCGATCGCATAAAATCCCAATAAAATACTTTAAGGTTTGTAATATCAGAAAAATTTTGAATATTTTCTCAAGACTATTTGTTGCACTATGAGCTGCAAGACAAAAACCAGAAGTGTATTTAGAAAATAAACTGAAAAACACAGGAAACATGATGCAGCAGAACAAAACTGCATGTCATTTCATAAAATAAAAAACCAAACCATGAAGAAAATGTCATCAAAACAACATCCTTACTTTAATATGAAACTCCAGGTTTTCATCCATGGAATAGATGTAGTTGAAAATGTCCTGTACTATCCTGGGGATGATGCCCATTGCGTCTGTGTCATGGAGATTCCCCTAAAAACAGAAAGCAAAGGCAATTTAAAGAGAAGAATCTTAAATGTGATGACCTGAAAGTATTACTAAGTTACTTCTTACCTCCATGGTGTGTGTTTTCCCAGATGACGTCTGTCCATAAGCAAAAATTGTCCCATTGTATCCCTCAAGAACATCTATTTGGAAAACGGACAATAATAAAACGGTGAAACGACGATTCAAATGGCTTCGGCTTTGGCTGAAGCTGTAAATCTCACCTTTTACAATCTTTTGGGCACAAGCATTGTAGACTTGTTCTTGTGTTGTATTTGACTGAAACACTCTGTCAAACATGTAGGGTTTACCCTGAAATAAAGAGGAAAATATCATGAGCAACAGTTTATCTGAAAACAAAGGACATTTTTACAACATGGCTGCAAAGTGCGTTTAACGTACTTCAACCTTTCACAAGTCTGTTACATAAACCAACCACGATGCTCTCAGCTCTGTTCAGGACACTGAACACTTCACACCTACTTGCCAACTTGGCTCAAAAGCTCATGATGCTTTAGTGTTTTCACAAAAACAGTAAAAGTGTCACACACCGGCTTTAGCTGTGTGGTAAAAGGGAAAAATTTGAACCTGTTTTTTTAAAGAAATGGTTTGTGATTCATTGATTATCTAATGAGTGAAAACAGCCAATTTTGCCTATAATGGGGAAAAAAATACAAACTTTTCTTCTTTAAATGTATAAAAGCTAAAACAAAACAATAAAAATCTACTTTTTGTATTTGACAACACATTAAAACAGGATGATTTTCAATTCAATCCATGTCTAATGTGCTTCTTCAGGACACCAGCCACTTAAAAGTTAAGTGTGATTTTATCACTAAACTGCACACAATATTTATGTATTTATTCAGGCTCTCGAACAAATTGTGGAAAAAAATAGTCAAAATAATCCCAACACTATGGACAGTTTTGTTTTTTAAATATAATTAGATATTTATCACAACAACAAATAAAAATTTTACAAGTAATTTATCACAACAAATGATAAACGATGCAGTAAATGATCACCCATATTTTCTACCCATGTTTTTTGGTGTGTGTTTAACATAAACCCGACAAATATTTGTTGAATTCTTCTGCGATATAACTCAGCAAACCATGCCAAGGCTTAAACTATACCACAACTTTTATTTATATACATATCTTTTGTTAATGAATATTTAAAATACTTTGGGCAAAGTAGAGTCCAGTAGAGAAATTGGGAGTAGATTGTTTTACCTCAGCTAATCTCTGTCAGTGTTATGATACAAGAAGTTTTTGGAAGTGATAAAACTTTAACATTACTGATTATTTTAAACCTGAATTCTGCAAAATGACCCAAAACCAGCTCATGAGCTTTAAGCAGCAGTTTAGGAGACAGTCTATTGGATCAAGCACAGTGTAGCTGATGTTGGCAACCTGTGAGCCAATCAAAACTTTGAGGCTCAATTCTAGTGAGAAGGCGATCAATGCAGCTGCTTTAAGATGGAAAGCGAAGGGCAATGAATCTGATGTTACAAGCAACTCTGAGGTTTGTCTGAGGCGGCGTGCTGCGTTTAGGGGATTCGCATTTCCAGTTGACTCATCTCTGGCTGTGAAGAGGTGTGGTTGTCTGAGGGATGCATGACAACTTGGAAAAGTATTCAAGTATGCCTGTCTCCACAAACTCTAATTGACGATAAATTATCTCAGAAATTATTGTAATAAAAGATAATCTTGTGGTTTTAAGACCATTTTCAAGTAACAAAAGGGTAATAATAATGCGAGAACATAGTCTCAAATATCAATAACTTTAAATTCACTGGAACTGGAAGACATTTTAAATATCCAAAACATACTCCTAATTTAAGCTAAAAGGAAAAAGAAGACATCATTGTATATATATATATATATATATATATATATATATATATATATATATATATATATATATATATATATATATATACACACATTAGCGTATAGCCGATCAGGATTTTGAAACAGCAGTATTTCCCTCCAGAGATCGACATCCTGGTCATTAACCACAGCAGGCAGCTGATATCCAAACTGACAAAAGGTTGGGAGCAAACAATGGGAGGTTTAACGTCCTCACTGTCGCTGCAGCCATTGACCTCGTTACTTACACTTCTCACTAATTGGATTACTGTTTTAAATTGCAATTACACTGTAATGTATTGTTGGAGTGATAAGAGCTTGATCACCCTCTCCCTTTTGTCATAGCACAGTGTAATGTTGTCCTCTAAATCAATTGAAATCACTGAATTTGTTTTTGGGTAAAATCTTTGCTTCTTTCATAACAGAAATCAGACTTTAACTAGGCCATCCTACAGTGCACAAGGTTATCTGCCATGCTCTAAAAATAGCTCATTTCTGTTTGATGGGACTTCCCTGGGTTCCTGAATAGAAACCAGGAAAATGACAGGAAACCATAGGATAATAATCTGATATTTTAGCCTACAAGTGAATGGAGAAGCAGCAGCAGCAGCATGAATAATTCACAAACGTGTTTGCCCTTAGCACCGAATCAAGCTTGTAACTCCACCACCAGTACAACCTCATCTGGAAATTTTATCTTCCTATCTTTCAGGCAAAAAAGTAGCAGAATGTTGTAATGAGATGCTTTTAAATAAAAGTCTGTATCCACTCAGGTACAGTGATATCAATGTGGTAATGGCAAAACCTCAAGTAGGGCTTAGCGATAAACACATTTTATCAATTAATCAAATTTTTGGTGAACCCAAATCTGAATTTGGGTTCACCAAAGTTAATCCGTCCAAAGCCGCCATCTTGTTTCATAAACATGTTTTACGGTTTTTATTTATTTAGATTTTTGAACTCACATCAGCTCTAGGAGGGAATGTTAGGGAAAGGCTACGTTTATTAATTCCAAGAAAAAAGTCATGTTATTGCAGAATTACAGTCGTAGTATTATGAGAATAAAGTTGAAACAGAACTTCATATATATATATAAATAAAAAAGATGCACAGATTTGATATCTGTATCAGTGCCGATATTGACAATAATTCTAGTTTGAGTATCAGTGGACATTTGTCAGTTAATTGCACTGACTGAATAAATTCAAGTTGTGTTGTTTTACATGTTTGACCAAACTTGTGAAGCTATTGGAGTGTTTAAGTGTGCTTTACTGGTGCAGAGTTATTAAATATACTTGTCATTCTTTACATTTATGTCTGTGTTAAAAAAATGTTTTAAGTCAAATCAGCTGTTTTTCTGTATCAGCCGGTATAAAAACTGAGATATTTTTATCAGAAGTGAAAAAGTGAAGTGGTGCATCACTTACGAAACAAAAAAAATTTAAATGGGGAATGTAAGCATCTTGTAAAGTTACACTTTATGTGTTTTACAGATAAGCTAATACTTCAAATTTGAACACTTCAGCATCAAATTATTTTTAAAGAATTGAGCAAACTAATGTGTCTGTTTCAAAGAAAGGACAACAAACTGAGCTGGTCAAGTCAGATTTTAATAACTATTCAAGCTTTTTTCCTCATTAAAACAACTTTTTCCTATACTTAAGATATTCTTCTGGTATAATTGCATATTTATTCTGCTAATATCTACATTCTTGCAATAAAAAAAACAATCTCATAGTTTTTCCCTGATACTACATCCCACAACTAACAGAAGGGATGGTGGAAATAAAATTCACTTTTTGTGAATATTTTTTGTCTTTCGGAAAAAAAAATTAAAATAGCCAATTGAATCCGTTCTGAAACAACTGATATCATTTTTAAGCCATATTGCCCAGCCATAACATCAGGTTTCTAAAAATGAACCAAAAATAAAAGCAAAATGACTCTAGAGCATCAGTACATCACGATAATAATTACCCTCCCCACCCCGAGAGATTGCCCAGTTCCCGGCCAGCAGCCTACCCTGATTGGTCAAACAGCTGGTAACCAGGAGAGAAAACAAGGAGATTACCCAGGGGGCAATGCTGCTGCTGCTGCTGCTACCTACGAGTGCTGCACTCGCCAAAGCAGATGCACCATCAGAGGCAACAGGCTGCTGCTTTGCAACACATGCGTTTCCACTAACGTGCACTGCTGTTCCAGCAGCATGACTGGCACTCTGAGCTGGGCAGGGCTGCACCACGCCTTAGGGGCTCTGAGAGCCAAAGGCCTGCAGCCAGAGTCGGCACGGCTGCTCAGGAAGTGGCTGCAGTTACAACAGTCGCCTTTGTTTTGCATGAAACAAATGAATAACTCTGTTGTATTCAACATTTAACACCTAAAGTTTAAATAAAAGAGGAATGGGATGAATATCTGATCAGCCCAAAAGGAAAAATTCTAAGGCTTTGTAGTCTCTGTTTAATATGAGATTATATGAGTTTGTATGAGTTAGTATATTGCAGTCAAAGTCCACAAGGAAATTCTAATATTTAACCATGTTTTTATGGCAGAATATGCGCACACTTTTAGACAGCTAAGAAGATGAGAGGAAACAAACTAAATATATAAAAAAAAACAAAAAAACAAATAGGTTCATTTCAGCCAAACAGATCTGGATGAAACCGGACACACACAACAATGAATCAATTAATCTCTTAAAAAAATCAAAAGGAGCTTGATCATTTCCATTCTTATGAATAATATTTTCTGAAGGGCAATTTTGCATACAGAGAGATTTATGGTTTTGTGTAGCCATTTTTCACATTTTTTATTATAAAATGTAGGATTTATTGTCTAGATAAATTTAAATTAATGATTTGACACCATCATCTGAATTTTTACTATTTTCTCCACAGTTTGTTGCAAAAGAGAGTCGATAAATATCAGTACAATAGAAAATATGATTAAATTCAGTTAGTGTGTGCAGTTTGGTGATATAAATCACACTTTTTAAATAACTGGTATCCTGAAGAAGTCAATTTTAAATAGGAATGTTTTTCAAAAGCAGTTACCTGATCCATTATAATTTTATTGTTTTCACAATAGTCCCACAAAATATTGTGACAAATTTCAAAGTTCATATCACCCAACCTTAGCTGTATGTTGTTTTTATTTGTTTTTTATTTATCGTTTTGGGTTAATGCCTTTTATTTTGGATTTTTAAGATATCTTCCAGTTCCAGCATGGTGGTGTGTTCTGCACAAAATTTAAGTTTACTGGTCTTTGAGAGGGCAAGTTTGCATCATTATGTCATTAACATATTACTTGAAACAGTCTTAAAACAACAATCTTATTGTTTTCACATTAATTTCTGGGGCAATTTATCGTCCAGAAAAATGCGTCATCATGACAGGCGTAATCTGGACTGATGCATGCCAGAGTAAATTTGTGTAAACTGGGATTTTTATATTGTTCTGTACAGGCCAATGAAAATAAAACTTCCTCTTTACACAAAAGCTTTTTATCCTGACCAAGCCTGATAAGGGTTTGTATCACCAGGGAGCGAATGACAGCGCCGACACCACACGGCTGATTGAGTCCCAACCATGCAACTTCTAAAAAGTCACTCATAAAGTAAAACCAGAAATGTTAGCACACTGAATCACAACCATCATCATCATCAATCTCAATGAGAGCAAAAAATGCAACTGGATTTCTTGGGCAAGATGTGACCTCGATCATAAAGCAAAGGAAGAGTGGTGGAGACATTGTAATGATAAAAAGGACATATTGAGGTGGGTCAACCCCAATCAATATTTTCATTATGACATTCATGAATAATATAACAATGTCATCTTTCCTAATTTCACGCTGCACTTAATATGTTGTTGCATGAACTCTATGAATAAAAGCCTGTTTAAATTAAACGCGAATTTAATGGGTTTTCTTGTCTTTAATGAAAGCGTGCTTTATCATATAATAATTGAATGGACGGCAGATTTCAAAGGGCAGGGTTTTTTTCCTCAGGTTTTGTCCATTAGTCAGAAACCTTGTCTGCTTTAAGACCAGACCTAAAACTTTCCTTATTGATTTACTTTATAGTTTGAGTGGTTTGGTTTGTTCTGAATTATCTCTGTAGTTGTGCTTTTATAGGTTCTGGCCTTTTTATTGTCTACTCCCAGTTTATGCATAACCTGCAGGTATTGCTGCCTGTAATTTATGTGGTCTCTGTTCTCCTGTCCTAAAGAAAATACCCCTGAGCGAATGCTTCTGTCCTCACAAAACACTGAATATTTAACAGAAACTGTTGGCTTCTTTTGAAATCCATTTTAAAAATCAATTTAAGAAACCCTTAAAGTCAGCTGAATTTTGACTGAGTGGTATACAGATGAACTATCGATCAGAATCAGCCAGTTTCCAGTGATCTTCAAGATAAATATTGGCTGATTTAAATTTGTGGGCTGATTTTGGATCAAAACTGCAAACTCCCACCATTTTTAGTCAATAAGACACGTCGGTCAAAGAACCTTTGGAATATTTTCCTTTTACATGTTATCGTTAGTGGTAGTTCTTAACCATATTTACCAAAGTTGCTAGGGTGGGGCCAGGGCTTTTCATGAAAATAGGGCAATATTTCATTTGTTTAATATATTAAGTGAGCCACAGAGCCAAAGAGCTACTCGCGGCTCTCGAGCTGAACTTTGCAGAAACATGAAAATTGAAATTAGTTCTCAATACGGCTGAAAATAAAAGTGTACCATCTTAATTTCTAATTCACTGTTAAAGTAACTGTGAAGGTAAGGAATGAAATAGGTCCAAAGGAGCAATTAGTGTTGGTTTCTGTACCAGGCATATCATCATAAGAAATTGATTTAACATCATCTATCCAGTACTTCACAGTTATAATCCTTACAGGGAGGAAGAATCCCCAAAAAATTGCTAAAAAATAATTATCAGGTCAGAAGACCAGACATGGTACCAGCTGGGAAAACATGAGTGAATATCTATGGTAGTAAATATAACTGGATGTAATTGAACTGTTTGCTATAATGTTCTCCATTCTAAATGTAAAAGGTTGGAGAAATCTGACAAAACTGAACATCCCTGGAGATGACTTGTGCGTGTACAGTGACGCATGTTGAGAATTGGCTCTTTAAATACATTAAATTAGATCAACACTATATCTAATTACCACGATAATTACTATATCTCCAAGCTGTTCCCTTATCTCTAATGACAACACACTTCTTTGTGATAGCCAGACCTCCTCTACGACACGGTTTATAGGAGGGTCCGCTACGTGTCCAGCTGGCCAGATAGCTCATGTTAGCTTTAATTAAGCTACAGCATTAAAACTAGCCTGCTAGCATGGGCCAGTTAATCTGCAATGAAGAAGCTGGCCTAGCCTGTTAGCTAACTGTTTGCTAGCCATCACCATATCAAAGCTGATTTACCCTTCATACTGACGCAAACGGTTCATAACTGTCAGCTTTACAGTTACAGGTGCATAGAAACGAAATATATTATATCTTGATAAATAATCCACATACTAAGTTGGTGGACTGGGATTGTTGATAATTTAGCCTGTGGCAGCCTGTGGCTTTGTTGAATGACAGCTCAGCGCTGCTAGCTGAAGCTAACAAGCTAAAGGTGCTAACCGCGGTAGCTACAGGACAATCGGAAATGGCGAGATGTGTCAGAGCATTCTGTCAAGTAACCGCCTGCGGGCACTCAGAATAAAACAACTCACCCCGATAACGACAGTATCTTCCCCTTGAAATTTGGGAATGTATTTGTCGCCTCTGGTAACCTCGGAGCTGTTCAGGGGCCTGAAACGGCACATCACTTTGATGGTGCACTCCGCCGGGTCGGCCATCTTCCACGGTTTACGAATGGAAATTCACCGATACGAAAACTAAAGTAAGAGCCTGGATCCCAGGGGCGGCCAGTGGCGGAGAGTCGGGAGGCCGAACCCCTCTGTCCTAAATCTCGGGTTCTGGAAAGGGCAGTGATAATTCGGGTATTCAACAGAGAAAAGTCCTTGTTTTCCTCTCAGTCACTTCCCCCTCCGGTTAGGAAGCCATGATACCGGTGGATGAGCGGCTGTCCGCCTCGCCCCTCCTGCTCTGGATCACAATGACATCATCCCAAAGGGCGCTCCCCTCAACAAAAACACAAAGCAGCCTTAAAGCTATGGTTGCATTTCCTGGCCAGACTTTTTGCACCATGACACTACCCTCTACACTGTTATTTTTGGATAGATAGATGTAGACAGACAGACAGATAGATAGATAGATAGATAGATAGAAACTCTTTGAAAAAGTAGTTCCTTCCATCGCCTGTGGTGTCGCTGCATCAAGAACTACTGAAAAAAACGACACAAAAACTTCTGAAGAAGGCATAAGCGCAATTTTCTTCTTTACAAAATGTAAACAAAAATGAAATGTGGGCGGTTTTGGGACTTTGTTGTTGAACCATTTCTCCTGCTAGACTTGCGTGTTTGTTTTGGTTGTATCTACCCAGAATCCCCTGCTCTATAGTCTGCTTCCAGAGGGGTCTCCGATCCGCTTGGCAGGCAGAGATATGTTCGAGCTGCACCAGAGTTCACTTCAACCAAACAGAGGTCTAGGTTTTTAGATGGACCAGAGCTCGGTTTTTTGGTCCGCATCAGGGTTTGATTACGCTTTCACAGCTCCACAAACGAACCGGACATTCCAAGTCTGTTAAAGCGGACCAAACAGGGATGGTGTGAATGCACCCTTAAATTTTAAACTGCACTTTTGAATGAATTAGGATGCATTACCAATACCAATATCTAATTGGATCTTTGGACCAATTTCCTTTCTTGTCTTCATAGTTTTACTTTAATGATGAATTAAAAACTAAGGTATTGCACTTTTATCTTCAGTTTACTAGGATCACAGTTTTCTTCTGCCAAATCTCAAAATCTCTCAGGAATCTATCTGTTTTGTTTTTGTTTTGTTTTGTTTTTGTTTTGTTTTTTTACAAAGGGAGGGGTGTGTATTTGCATAGCATAAATCAGCAAATCTCATATAAAGAGGACCTGTTAAGTAAAATTCACTTTTTGCACGTTTTGTTCCTCCATTTGGCTTTCTACTGCTTCTAGAAACAGCCCAAGTTCTAAAACAAACCTGCCATACCAATTTCTGGCAATAATGTAAATTATTTTGGTGTCTGGAAGTCGAGCCATTTCAATAAATTCCTGATTATGACATCACGATGGGTGGGTAGTGCCCAGTTAACAAACAACCAAAGCTCCACTCACTTCATTGTTAGACATTTGGTAGGCTGATTTTACCACTGTATGTGTGCTACAATGGCTGCTGGAAAAGACAAGTTTTATTGTTGACCATTGTGCATCTTTTTGTTTTCTGTATAAAATGCAAGTGTAAATATTGAGGTGTGAGGGCGTGGCCAGTAGCAGTTCATTTGCCTAAAAGTGATAAAACCCTAAAACAGCTCATTCTGCAAGGAGCTCAAAATTGGCAGAACTGAGCAGACGAACTGTGCAAAAAGTGTAATGAATATGTTTTATGTAGCCCATGGACCTATCCTGATTTATTTACCTTTTTTAAGGTTTTGTTGGCTCTAGAGGCCTTTATTTGAAAGTAGTTCAACAGAAAAGAGGGTAATGAGAGAGGGGGAAAACATGTGACAAATGTCACCAGGCCGGGAATCGAACCTGCGACCACCGTCAAAGAGACGACTCACTACTTGGGTTGTGCTTTGCCCCTGCACCACCACATAGGTCCCCTTTAACTTGAATGTTCTCCTGAATTCTCAGTGAAACACTGGATAAATTAACATTTCGGATACGTCAAGTTGAGTTAATCTAATTTGCTTTAAGGGAAATATCAGGAACAGCACTGTCTTTGTTACACCCAACGTGGGATGTACAGTAACTTCAGCCTGTGAATCAGCTGTCTTTTAGGCTGCAGCTGTGTAAGCTCCTCTTCGAATACAGAAAAAGTACATGAATCATGTCTGACCTCATTCAACGGATGCCATTATGGAGCAGAAAGCCACGGTAAACCACCAGTGTCTGCTAACATTTGTAGACCACTCCCAGAAACACCACAGGATATCCTTTTTCAAGTAACAGTCCTTAGCTAATCCAAATACCAGTTCAACTGGCCCACTTGTGTGTTCACAGAAAGAGTGAGAGGGTGGGGTAGCTTGGCAGCCTAAACATTACAGAACAACACATCCCTGCAGACCACATTGCCTGCTGCATCTCATCTGTCAGCCTGGTGCTCTGGGATAAAAGGAAAGCTCGACTTTCAGCTCTTGTTTCATTCTGTATTAAATATTCTGCCACTTTAAACAAAACGGTAAAAAAGAAAACAACTGATAGATTGATTTACCACACAGTTACATATTTATTTGAGCCCCCCTCCACTCTGTGTACGATGCAGCTCAGCATCCAGCTAAGCCTCTTAGTCGACAGCTGTGTCTCGCTCATTACAGTCATGTAGCTTGTACTGAAGATTTATTTTCATTGTGAAAGCATTAGGCCGTGGGCATCAATGAGACTTAGTGCAAAGAGATGACAATATAACCATGTCCTTCTTCTGTAGCCTTAACAATAAAAGTCTTTCAAATTAGAAAACAAAATTAATAAATAAGTCATTTGTGACTTAATTAAAACGATTATTGCTGTGGTTCTTTTGCCAGAGGTGTTTTCAAATGTCAAAATTTGCATGTAAACATTTTGCATGCAAAATCATGAAAATTATTGAATATTTTCTGTGGCTAATACAGGTGTACTACCAAGTCGTAATGCACAATTTCCCACCACTTCTCTTGTGTTGACTTTAACAGCACAGTCATGTGTCAGATGAAGTAAAAACAAAAAAACTGAGTACACATTCCTGAAGGACTTCTGAGCCAACTTTGAACTCTAAGAAAACTCCTGCAGCCTATCTTCCTTTCCTTTATATAAAGTCTCTGGCAAAGTATTCATATGTCTTTAATCTTACATCCTGAACAAATGGTCTCCTCAGCTAAATGTGGTGGAGGTAAGGTAAGGTAAGGTAATTTTATTTATATAGCACATTTTCAGCAACAAGGCAATTCAAAGTGCTTGGAGGTCACATCTGATCTGGAGTCTCTGCCTATTTAGTACTATAAAACCTACCTTAATATACTTAAACAATATAAAACTGTCTACATAAGTTTGAAGACAAAGCAAGGTATGCATGGCCACTGGAAACCAACAAACCATTTTCTTTAATGAAAATTCTTCATTAGTTTCATTTGCTCCTACTATATTCCTGTGAAATAAGATTTTAGACATTGTGTCTCGATGGATCAAGAGCATCATCAAGGATGTTTTCGCACGCATTTAGTCCAGGCGGACATGTTTCACAAACCATAAACTAAACTAGTCACAGTGTTGGCATGTTTAATAAAACCCCAATTAAATAGTTTGTTGTGGTAATATGATATGCATTCGATGCTCTGAAGTTTTTGATAAGTGAAACTTGTCATAAAATTAACAGTACTGATAATAACTACCACTACTGGTAAAGATACAAAGGACTTAAATTCACTTTTTTCTACAGTGGCATAACCTCAAATGGTGAAGACATGCAGTCATCATAAAAGATAAATTGACAAAATGCCAAATGAAACATGCAAAAAGTTGCTCAGCAGTTATAAGGTTTTGATCACAATTATGCCAATGGCATGTTTTTTCACTTATTATTCAGGATAATAAAAATATTTCTAATACGTTTTGTTATTAATACTTTTGTTATTCCCTTAGGGAGATGCTTCTCTCATTTTCAATCAGAAATTCACTTCTTGATTTAAAAAAGAAAAAAAGAAACAAGATTAAAAAGTATAATTTTACACCAAAATCTGCCAACAGTATGATTATTTCTTTCTCGATTTTTCTAGTCTTTTTTCCCATAGAAGTTTTTTTTTCACACATCTTACATCTCACTGAAAACTACTCAGTTTAAATGCCTCTGATTTTATTGGCAAAGCATAAATAAAACACATTTCTTTAGTCTTGTAATTCTTAAGATATTCAAAATAGACAATCCCATCTTTAATTAGGAGCTGATCGTCTTTTGTGCATTATTGAAGACATGACAGGACACAAACCACCTGTTTTATTTAAATTCTGCTGGAAATTCACAATCTCTCTGTAAAAAACTTCTTACAAAAAAGTTATTCTCTTAGGGAGATAAAAAAAAAACTTCTTACAAAAAGACAAAAATGTTTATAATATTTCAAAATCCACTCATGTTTATGTTAAATTTCCCAGATTTCCTTCATATTACATCTGGTTCATTTTCAACACGTTAAGATTAATGAGTGGTATGTTTACCCTGACTGGGCTTACGCTTTGGGCTGGACGATGACCCTGTCGTCTGTTCTCATGGTGCCCATGTGGACAGCAGGACACCTATATTTGACACCAGGAGCCCTCAGACAGGTTGGTACTCAGAAAACAGACCAAAACCTGAAATAAAATACCAAAAAAGTATTATTTTGGCAGGAATTCATCTCTTTAAAATTGAAAAGATGGCTGAAGGGTTCAAGTGGCAGCTTGATGAATTAATGCTTTTTTTTATGCACTAATCTTTTTCTGTTTTGCATCCCAGCATTTTGATGTCACCTGTCGTCCTGCTGTAGACCCACCTGGACCTCAAACTGAGGAAGTTCAGCTGAACACACCTTAACTCTTGAATTTTATCTAATAAAATGCAAAATGTATATATATTTTTTGTGCAGTTTCACTTAATACTTCAAATGTTTTTTTTTTGAGTCTGTATACTGCAGTTAATGATTGATGACTAAATTAGTTGACAATTATTTAAATAATTGACTCATCGCGATTAATCCGATCAATCGTTTCAGCCCTACTTGTTTTAGAACTGTAATGTAAAGTAACGCATTAGAAATCCAAAACCTTCAATGCAATATGGTTCCAATTGCTAAAAACACACAAACACTTGTTAACTAGACTTGTTTTGGCCCAATCATATCAGTTTGTTTTGCTACAGTTTTTTTTTGTCCACAATAATCACAGAAGCCTTCCCCATTAATCACAAAAAAGCACACTTTGTTTAATTTCCATGTTTATTGAATTGATCAGAAAAGTGTCATAAAAACTTGATCTTCCTGAATTAAACATGTTTAAAGGCCCATTTGAGACGTGTTTTTCTGCCATTCGACTGTCCGTTTAAGAGAACTAAGTCAGTTTATCTAAACGTCTTCGCAGGATGTCTGCCAACAGTTCGCCGTCGTTCCTCAGAGCCAACAGAAATGTCTCATTTCTTTTGGAAGAATCCCATAATGGAAGCTTGTTTACTTCCTTTATTTGAGCTCGCTGATGATTTCTTCTGAGTCTTTTTGTCGTCGTCTTTGCTGCTCGACGTTAGCTTTGCTTTATTGTTGCGTGGAGCTTGTTTGGTGCTCTGAAAGTCATCTTCTGACTCAGAGTAAGATTCACTCACGTAATCTTTTTCTGTTACTGTGTTAAAAAAAGAACAGAGTGGGAGATGAATGTATAGTTATTATCCCTAAAAAACATGTTTCAGACCAAAAGGGCAAACATCTTGCTTATGGATTTATTTCTTGAACCAGGAAGATGTGTAAATTATTTAAACAAAGCAACAATAATACAGCCATTAGATTAAAAGTTATTTTCAAATTTATAATCCAAATTTTCTCAAATCAACTAATTATGTCCCAAAGTATTGATGCAAAAGATCACTTTGAATGTTGATGGTTATGTCAATAATCGATTAATCAGACTTAATGAACAGGTATATATGAAGAGATAGACTGATGGACAAAACTAAATAGATGTACGGAAAGATGACTGACTCCTGGATTAACTGAAAAACACTGGACTGTTGGCCAAAAGGATAAAGAGATTAATGGAAGGATTGATAAATGAATGGATGAACTGAAGGATGTATAAGCAAAAATCAAAGGATGTTAAAAAAAAAAAGTAAAAAAGATCAAATTTAATTTCATAATTTTGTTCCTACCAATGCATCCTTCCTCATCCATAAAGGTACGCGACTTCAGGACTTTTCTCCTCCTCCTTATTTTGGATCCAGAGCTCGTCTGAATGCAACAGAAAACAAACCAGGTCCATCAGAAAAATGTATTTGTTGCTCCATGAATGACCTGATTCTGTTCACTCACATGTGAATGTTGGACAGCCTCAGGCTCCTTTTTAGGACTTGGCTCGCTTGTTTTCATCTGAGGTGGAGAATCTGGAATAACTGGTAAAAAAAGATTAACTTCAGACAGTTTTCTAGGTAAATTTGACTGGTGATGTCAAGCTTTACAATTAAAATTAATTCATCAGCCTTTTAAATCTGAACATAGACTTTAAGAAATTGTGAATATTAAGATTTTTCTCTTCTGCTCATCAAATATCAGAATTAAAGAAAGTAGAAGTAAAAAACTGACTGTCTTCATCGCTGCTGTCTGGTTGTGGTTTCTTGATCCTTCTCCTCTTCTTTTTCTCCATTTTCTCCTCCTCGCTATCAGACTCTTCCATTCGCTTTGTTTTGCTTTTTTGTTTGTTAAAAACAGATTCAAAACATTCATATTTTAACACATACTGCATCCACACTTTAATTCATAATTAAAAATATGACTGTGAAGACAAACCTCCTGGGGTCTGTTTTGGTTTCTATGTGTGGCTCCACGGCTGCAGGTTCCTGCGCCGTCATTCTCTGATGCGGCTGCTCTGATGCGATGGCCAACTGAGCCTCCTGCGGCTTCTCTGCAGGTTTCTCTGATTTTTCTGGAGAGATGACAAATCAATTCAGTTTATTTCTATGACTCCAATTCAGAACAAATATAATCTCAGTGCATTACAAGACGACAGGTATTTGGTTTATGTACAGAAAAATAAACAATCCAATTATAAAAGCATATAAAATTAGGTCAATCCTAGTAATAATATAACACATTAAGTCAATAAAGTTGAAGTAATTTCACAGTCCCTTAAATTTCCTGCAAATTTTTACCCCCCCCCAAAATTTGTATAGATGCTACAAAGAAAACTTGGTCAGAAATGGACACATCTGAAGGAAATTTCAAAGGTTTTCAGCAGCAGATTATGTTGGATTGCAGACAAAGGACTTGTAGTGGACTAATTATTTTATTTTAGTACTTTAATTGGACTCTTGTGGATGCAGAAAATACAGTTTTTTTGCAATGCCTGTGTCCTGTCAATGATATGAGGTTTTGAACGGTGAGTTAGACATTATTTTGCATTTCTGAGTGGCTTGACAAAAGTGTTTACAGTGTCTACATTTATGATTGTATCCTTTATTGGCATAAATCATGGGAATCTCAAGGATCGTAGCTTTCCAATAAAGTATAATACGTTTTTGTACATCACACAATGCTAATCCCTTAAACTCATCAAGCATGTGGCAACTGTGGAACACAACAACTCTATTTGTACCATCCCTTCTGTGAACTGACCTGACTTTAAAGACCAATCTGCAAAACACGGTTGTGAAACAAGATGGTAGTTCTTTGGTGTGATAACATAACTTTGAATTATAGAAACAATAAAGTATATTGGTGAAAATAAAAATCCAGATTTTACAAAAGTTAAATCTACAAAAACAAAAAATACAACTAATTGATTAAATCAATTTATCAAGACATAAGAAGTTAAATGAAAAAACTTTCAGATGATTCCTGCATTCTAATAATAATAATATAACTCACTTGTTTGAACGCCAAAGAAGTTGGCCATCGGACTGGACTTTGCTGCTGGTTTGCTTTTTGGAGCCTCTGGCTAAAAAACAAAACAAAAATCTAAATCTCTACTTTAAAACAATAAAAACAATCAACTATGACCAACAACAAAAACTCCTACCACAGGAGATTCTTCTTTTGGTTCAGGCTTGACTTCTTTGCCGTTATCCTGATTTTTGGGTGCAGATTTATTTGCAAACATTCCCATGATGCCTTTCTGTGGTTTGCTTGATGGTTTGGAGGCCATGTTGGCGTCCCCGTTCATGGCGGACTTTTTATTTTCAGGTGCTGATGGAGGAGCTCGCTGGATTTCCTGGACCTGCTGCAGCTCCACAGCAGACATGGGCACTGCTCCGGCACATCGGATCGCGCTGTATCTACACATCAGAAAGCCCAACGGTTTTTCTCAGCTAAATGCGTTAAAACCAGCAGATATTTTATTAATAAATCTTAAAACCTGCTGCAGTTCTTCAGGTTGTCTTTAACGGCATCGTAGTCAACGCTGTAGAGGGGGCCGCTGTCTTTGAGTAAAGCTTTCTGCACGCTGTAGACATGAACGCTCACTATCAAGCTCATCTTGGATTTGAAATCTGCAGAGGAAAACAAATTTTAAAGACAAGTTTTTGTTTCTTTTGTGCTTTATTAGTGAAAATCCCAATAAAAAGAATAGTTGTGTTTTATTTTGTTGGGACTTTGTGATTGCCTTATTCAATTAGTTTTAGAATATTTTTGCTGGTTTTTACTGAATAAATAATGATTAGGTTTAGTTTAGTTTTTATAAGTATAGTTTTAGTTTTTTCACACTTTGACCTTTTTAAATTTTGCACCTAAAAATGCCCAAACAATTGTACTGTGATTAAGTATGTATCATTTGGTTAATGGATATTAAACACAAGACACCGTTTTCAAAAAAAATTATTAAATTATTGTTGAACCAACTGACTGTTTTTTTCTCCCACCTTTTGCTGTCTCCATTTTGCAAACGTAAGTGCCGCTACTAAAAAGACTGATGGCGTAAAGTAATTGTTTGTTATTTCACTAGTTTTAGTTAACTATGATAAACTTAGGACTTATTACTTAGGACTGAAACTACAAGAAAACAAGGACGTGATATTTACCTTCCAATTGTTCTTCTCTGACAACAGACACCTTGTGGCACTAAGAATATCATAAAATAAAATCAACTTGACATTTTCTGTTTTAAAAAGAGATGAGGTGAGAGTCAGAGGAGCTCCTGTTACTCACTGTTTGACCTTTGTCCTCAAGCTTCCCAGACACGAGGTATGTGGCGTGGAGCTGAGGTGAGCTCTCCTTCCTCTTGTGCTCCAAGTAATGGTAAAGCATCCTGGAAACACATTTTACATGCATTTAACTCAAGATGCATGTATTTCAAAACATACTTCAAGACATATGAAATATGTTTTATTATTTTCCCAATCCCACAATTCCGTTTCTGAATTCCATTTTTTCCCATTTTAACCAAATTTATTAACCCAAAAATGTACATAATAATGGTGTGATTGAAAAACCATGAAATCAATAACTAGAAGTGAACATTGCCTGTTATTTTTGCAAGGTGTAATAAGTTTTTTCCTGTAGTTTTCTGGAAAAAAAGTAAAACATTATGAACAAAACTAAGAATCTCCTTTTTAAAATAAAATAAAATCTCCCTTTTAAAAACTCTTTAGAGTTTAACTCAATATTATAATAGTTATCACATGAAAAAAAACTATAATAACTAAAAGCACATGTTATAAAACTGCATCATTAGTGTTAATTTTACCATGTATATGTTTGTCTTTAGTATTCACATGAATTTACAGTTCCTCATCAGATGGTGATTTATTGTTAGAAATCAAATTTGTTGACCTATGAGGAAGATGAAGACACAGTAATGTTTTTCAATACTTCTCCCTTTGAGAAAACCAGGATTACTTACTGTTTAGCTGTATTGACATGGACTCCGAGAGTCAGACTGAGCCACTTATAGGTTACCTGAGAAATAAGAAAACATAAAATTACTTTGTGTTTACATGAGAAGCTATAAAAACTAGTTTATTTAACAGTGATATTGTATAGCTATCTGCTGCTGAGTCTTGTTCTAAAGTAGCTGTTGGGGTTTCCATGTATTCAGTGAAACAACTCAACCGTTAGAAAAAAAACTGTCGACTGTTAGCCAAATTTATACTGTAAAATTAAAGCCGAATGAGTCAGACGAACTAAACCTTTCATACTGTACAATTAACTCCCTTAGAAAAAGGAAGTATTTTGTTTTGAAAGCTATAAGACATTTAACTGATATATTATTCAACGTAATTCCGCGGCTACATGTTTGCACAATAAGAAAATCCAACATTAAATATGACGGAACACGTCACAAATTTAAGATATTCTTACTATTTTGTTGTGATCGTTGACATATTCGTCAATATTATCCAAATAAAGCTCGTCCATTGTGTCGGATTTTCCACAAGCACCTAGCTTGTAGTTATTTGACTGCGCGGGAAAGCAGTTTATTTACTTCCGCTTACAGTCACGTGATTGCATCGTGTTCTGGTGCAACGTGAAGCTGTAGGCTGCCCTCTATAGGCTAACAGGCGCCAATGCAGCCAACCACACATTCATTTAAGTTTCGCCCCGTAGTAAAAATAACTGAGATTCTCCAAAAAAAGAGGACAGAACAGTGAAATGATTAACTAACACAAATTTTCGAAACAATAAACAATTTACTGCTGCTGCTACTACAACAACTTGACAGTCATTAGGCAATAATTTCAGTTTGTTTAGTGGGAACAAACAAACAAAAGTAATGGAAAATCTTTTTTTTTTTTTTTTTTTTTGGTAGTGCTCTAGTCAAAGTTTACACCTAAATCCAAATTAGATATTGTGAGATTAATATTATTCTTGGAAACATTTTATAAATATTCTATACCATGATGTACTGGTTGCTGGTGATGTTAACAGATTTAGTGGACAGTTACTCTTTCACTTGATTCACTCATCTTAGTTTGAGTTGGAAGAACTGTAGCTACAGTGAAGTGAAGTTGTGTCACATTTATGCTGCTTTAAAAATCAACTTGGGGAAAACTGACATTTTTGAAACTACTTCAAAGAAGTTTCAGCTAACTGGAGGAACATGTTTTTCCCACTCTGCATGACGCACACTGATGAATCTATTTGTCACAAAGATGCATGTTTGTTTCTGCACTCAGTAGATGCAATATTTAAAGAAAATCTTCTATTCATGCTGCTGCTGTGATGTTGGCTGCTGCGTGACCACATCCAACAGAAATGTCAAACAGAAGGGCAAAGACGTGCTGCAGAGGCGGGAAAAATATTCCCCTAATGATGACGAGGAACAAGACTAATTGTCTGACCTTGAAGATGCAGAGCAGACCGAAATCCTCAAGTGGATCTGATTCGATTCAGACCGTGATCTTCAAGTTATTTTGTATCATTAAGAACCTTTTTTTTTGCATTTCATGAAAATTGATTTACCAGATTAAAGTTCCCAAGTTTTTTCCTCCACAGTTGTAATCACGTTTGGGTATTTTTTGACTGACACAAAAACAACATGAGGAAATTGTATGAACATATGAGGTTTGCAGAAGTACTTGTGTTCTCATAGCATCTTATCATGTTGTACATAAAATAATCTATAAATCTATAAAGTGTGGCATGCGTTTGTTTTTATCTATCCTGAATCAAACTTTTTGTTGCAATTACCGCTACATTTCCTTATGGTTGTGCCTTAAAGTCCAAGCATATAGTGCAATCAGCACAATCTAGTAACTATGTTATCTTCAGTTCTAAAAATGCTGCATATATCAAAAATAACTTATAAGAAATTTAACTTTGTAGTTTGATGTCTGGGAATTGGGCCTCTGTCTCTTTAAGATGCTCCTACTCTTTCTGACACTTCGCCTTCAATACGTCATCACAACATTGCACCTCCTTTATCCCATTTACAGTCGTTTACAGTAGTTGGTCAATTAAGCAGTTCATACGGTGTTTGCTAATTGCTGCTAGCCTGGCAGAACTGTGTAGGGGAGAGTTTGACAGGGAAGGATGACAAATAAAGCTAAAAAAAAAGTTAATTTTACATAATACTCACTGTTCAACCTGATTTATTTGTCTGCAGTGGATTTTATTTAGGGGTATCACAGTTCAAATTATGGAATATAAATATACATGCATAACTTTTCATGTATATATTTGAAAATAAATTGTTTGAAAGTTGCAGAAGTGTGTGTGTTTCAGCTTAACAAAGGGTGAAAACATTAAAAAGATATAAAGAAGTACCATCTCCACTGTAATTGAATTGAAATATGTCAATGTGGAGATTAATTATGGGTTTTACTTTCCCTGCTGCCCTCACTGAACAAACAGCCAGTATCGAACTTCTATGTCTAGATAAGAACATCAGTCTACAGTTTTTAATTACAGATCTAATCTCTTTGTTAAGTTACCAAAGTAACTCAATATCTGAGCTGTTTTTAACCTGCTGCTTCACACAAACATGAGGATGAGTCACAGTTGTACGTGATCTGAGTCGTATCGAACACAGATTCAGATGTCATTTCCTCCAAAGCGCAATAAGATAACAGTCTTCTCAAAGTGGAAATCCATCATCTGATTTCTGGCCCTATCACATTCAACTCTGCATAAACCAGAAGTAGTTTTTCAGGGAAACATGCCGAACAGCTGCAGGAATTAATGATGCAAATAATGAGTTTTACCAAAGTGACTCATGCTGCCTGGTTATTCTGTTGGTTTTCCGTCCTTGTTGTGAGGTATTAAAAAAATCCTTCCATTATTTTCAGACATGCACAAGAAAATCTGTCTTTAATGAAATAGGACTTGTTCTTAACTTGTACTTGTACTTGTTCTTGTGCTTAGTAAAATAGAGGTTTAATACAGTTTTTCTAAGTCGCTTTGGTGTATTCCTCAGAACAAAATTGAACTTTCAAAACTATTTGTTCAGTCTTCAAATCATTGTGTCACTTGTGCAAAGTAAAAACAAGCAGTTTCTCATTCCTTTGTGCAAAATGCCTTTGTACGTTATGCAAGTGTTTGTGTGCAATTCTTTGCTTTTTCCTACATTTTAAATTGCTTATGTCATGTCGATCAAAATGTATTATGTGTGGAGTGCACAGTAAAAACCAGTTTGAATACAATTCCATGCAACACTTTTCAGACTTTTATTTGTAAAACAGAATGAATAATTTCCCAGTTTGCAATTATGCACTATGTTGTGTAGGTCACATAAAAGTCTCAATAAAACACAGAAGTTTAAATAAGTCTGTCATTTTAATATTGCCTGTTTGTAAAAACAAATGTCTTAAGACCTGAGGTGGGTAGACAACCAAAGATTGTACTCAAAAAAGGGTAGCACTACTTAAATATATTTTTACTCAAGTAAGTAGCCACTCAAATAAATAAGTACATTTAAAAAATACTCAAGTAAGAGTAAAAATAGTACTTGGTGAAAAAAATACTCCTCAAGTTCAGAGTATCTGACCAAAACATCAATCATTTAAATTTAAAAATCACATCATCAGATGAACAAAAATATAAAACTATGTGGAAATCTGAGTATTTTAAAGAAACAGATAAAAATAATTGATATAAATAACATAATTACATAATAAAATCAGGCAATAGAAACATTTTTTCAAATAAAGTAAGAGTACCTCAATTATTAATGTTCATCGAGGCAAATTATTTGCCTCAATGCTTTCTTAAATTATGTTTTACTATTTAGCAAACCGTGTTCCGGTCTGTATTGGTGTTACGCAGCATTGACGAAAGTGCTAGCCGTGCTAGCAGCTATGGCTAGCAGCATAACGTCCAATTTTCAACTTCGGTCCGGGCATCCTGATAAATCCTGCTAAAATGCTCCATCTGCTGGTCAGAAGTTATACTGCAATCACCCTTGGAAAGCAAGGTATTGTGGGTAATCCTCAATGACGATTACTAAAGAGGTGCTTATAAAGTATGTTTATAGTTTTCATTTTTGCATATCATTGCAATGTGTTTAGTGTAGGTCACAATAGTTCTGCTGTTATGCTGGTATTTTCGTGTTTTAGAATCGTTTAGCTCGTGTGAAAGCATGGTGGAAAGTTCCCACGCTGCAACACTGCGGCTTTCCTTGTTTTTCTGCCAGACTGACCTTACATCGGTGCTCATTGTGTGAAAATGCAGGTATGTTTTTACATAATCGCTTTATTACTGCAGCAGATGGTTAGGACTAAGATGGAATTTATTATTATTATTATTTTTTTTTTTTCATTTTTCCAGAAATTTAAGTCTATTAAATCTAAAACAACAACAGAAAAGGCATCTGGTAAATAAAATGTTAGTATTTTATTTTGTTTTCAGAAGATTTTAATTAATTGCTTTATTTTCTTTGAGATCGACACTCACTTGTTTCTTTATTGTAAAAGAAACCCACTATCCGATCACTGTAATCCCCAAAAATGTTATGGTTGTTATTGTCATTTTAATTATGATTTTTTTTTTTTAAAGCCATGATGATCACTGGCGAGAAGGAGTGCTTGTTTTTCTGCCAGACTGACCTTACCGTTATGGTGATTGTATGAAAATACATATGTAGAATTAAAGACAAATGATCCCGCAGGTTGCCCAACTCTTTTTGTTTCAGATCCACACAAAGAGAAGCCGTCAGAAACACATAGGTCACACAAGAAGTATCACAACCTTTCTCCTCTCAGAACTACTACCTTGAGGCTGCGAATGGCGGTGAAGTGCGCGGTAGGTGTATGCATACAGGTGGAGACTCATGCAATAAATGGAACACAGCGGGCTATATATTGTATTATCTACTGATACTGATCATGTGTCCTTTGCTATTGCTATACTATTATTGATTTATTATCCAGCACTAGTTACTGTCCAGCTCTGCTTAAGACAATGACTATATTCTGAGAGAATAATGTTCTATTATCCTATTCACAGTAGCTATTTTTCTTTTTGTTTTAGAGAATTGTTTCTTCATTTTGTCACCTGTCAATATAAACAACCATTAAAATGATCTTTCTCAAGGGCATTTTGACAGTCTGGGCATGTACTGTGTGAGCGGTTGAAACCGTTGCACTTTGTTTACAACGCAGCTGTTAGGTTTATCTTTCATGCTTTCGGTATTTCGTTCTTTGTTTTGAGCACCTGGTTGGGATTTGTGCTGTACATGCTCTCTCTCAGAATAACAACAGCCCTGCGGCTAGATTCCAGCTCCTATTGTCCTGATGGAGTGGACAGCAGCTCAGCCTGTGCTAATCATTTCCAGTGCACTCTGAGACTGAGCAGATATTAGCTTGGCCTTATCAGCAGGCACCACAAAGGGTTGAGGGTGAAGCGGAGCGGGGACCAGATCCTCAGGGAGGCGGGTAATGATCCTCCCCGCTCACTGAGCCCGACACTGGGCCCGAGGCGCAGCTACAACTTCCTGTCTGGGTAAAACCAACAGCAACAGCTAGCATGTAATTTCAATAAAAAACACCACATAAAGTGCACAGAGTGGATGACAAACTAAGTCATTAAAATTCAGGGTGAAAGAAGCTGAGTGGCTTTAAAATGACACAAATGACTGAAAGGTCACTGGATCAAACTGGCAGGGGGAAATGGCAGCTGCACACATGAATGATGGCTGCTGTCAGTCTGATAACGTCTGCTGGTAATTAGTTAGTGAAGTTACTCTGAACACAGAGAACTGTGACCACATCAGAATGATAGTTTAACAAAAAAAGGTATTTCCTGGGCCTCACAGCCACTACTTCATAAAACGGTTATAAATAAAAAAAGTGAGTATATTTCCACAAAAAAACTCAGAAAGTTTGGATATAACCTAAGAAATTTCTAGACAAAACATAGAAATTTCAGTTTGAGAAGTTGAAAATTTACTAGAAAAAAATCTGAAATTGTGGGATTGAGCTCAGAAGCTTTCTAGAAACATAAGGAAATTTCTGAGTATCAAAAGTTTAAAATTTGCTATAAAAAACAAGGAAATTTTGAGATTAAGCTCTGAAAATTTCCAGAAAAAACTTGGACATGTACTAAACTAGAAAATTGTCAGCATTTCGTCCTCAGAAATTTTTCTAGTGTGTTTCAAGAAAATGTCTGAGATTAATTGATGTGAAAATTTAGTTTTTCTTGTAATTTCTTTTTTACTTTTGAAACTCAGAAATTTCTGAGATTAGTCTCAAAATTTGCGTTCGTTCTTTGTAAATTTTTGACTTTTCAAACTAAGAAATTTTCTTATTTTATCTAGAAAATTAGAGATAAATTAATCTTAAAATTTATGGGGTTTTTTTGGTGGAAATTTACTCTTACTTTTTTTTTATTGTTCCAAGATAATTTCACATATAGTCAGTACTTTTTCACCGATATTAAGGAATTACAAGCTGCGGTATCTTGCTGAAAAGTTGCCTGTAAGTTAGTTTTGTCTTATTTCAAGTGTATTAAGATATTTGCTCTAGAAACGACAAGAGCAAAAATACTTGGTAAGATTTTGTTTTTGCAGTTATCTTGAGCTGAAAGCAAAGTTTGTACAGCTGTCACAACTTTAAAGCGGTAAATTCTTTTCTGCAGGAACTCCCCAAAGTGCTCTGACAATCTGGACGTCTTTCTCAACTAAAGGGAAATATCTTGTCAAAATGTTTCATTGAAGTGAACCATCGACATCAGAGACAAGCGAAGCAAAAGGCCTCCTCACAAACCACAGTCAGTTTCATCATTCTGTGGCTTTGAAGCATCACGCTGAGACCAAAACATGTTTGGATAATGAATTTCATCTCTACTACGGTTGCAGTCCTTCCACTCCAGCAGCACACACAATTATGCTTCATATTCAGCATCATGTGTAGAGACAACAATGCCCTTAGCTTGTCTTTGTGAGGAAAACATGTTGTGAAAATGTTCATCTTTGCTCTGGAGCTTCTTCGTGGGGTTCCTGACATGAAAAGGCATCGGAGCTTTTGAAGCAGACATGTGTAGGAGGTAGTGCAGTCTGTTTGTTTCTTGCGTTTCTTTGTGGATCTGTCTGATCCGTGCGTCTTATTTCACATGTGTCCTCTTCCCCGAGAGACGCAAAGGAGGGCACGACTTCTGTGGAACATTTAGGAAGTTGGATTTAGGTGCTTTACTTCTCCGCTGAGCTATCAGACGTTTTAAATCAGAAAAGCAATCAAGTTTGTGAAAAAAGGCGGCTCAGGGGATATCTAATACATTCATTATAGATCTTTCTAGGAGGAGATATCTTTGAGGGATCTGAAGCACCATAGCAGCCAGAATGTGTTATCAGAGGAAATGAGCATGGTACCTCAAAATGTTGGCAGGCTCAGCAAGTACAGGGATATTTTCACAGATGAATAAAAGGAGTCCTTTGCCTTTTCCAGAGGGTTTGCATTTATTTTCTTATAAAATATATAACTAAAAAAGAATCCATCATCAAGGTTTGACTCAGGTCAAACACCAAAGAAACATTTCTGTTGCTTGTTTCACATCTGAAAATCTGAGTTTATTCTCTCTGAAAGTTGCTTTATTCCTTCTTTTTCATGTCTGCACAAAGCACCCACAAAGTTCTGCTAGATTTAGATTTAGATTTTAGATGAGATGGGTCAAAGCACACAAGAAATACAGATGGATATACAGATATCACTGCAATCACATCTATAGATGTATGCCTTCTTATTCCTTGAAATATTTTAGTTTTTGCCACATTACAACCCGAAGCTTATTTCACTTTTTTCCAAGTAATACCTTTACATTACAAACTGTATTGCAAAAGGATTCTGTCTTCAGGTTGAAAAAATTACAATAAAATCCCTAGAAGTTGGTGTTTGTGGGTTCTTATTAACCCCCAAATCCAACAGTGCTGACTTGATTTCAAAACTTGGAGATAATCAAAGTTAAAATAATGTTTTTTTATTTACACTTTTTATAATTTATGCCTGTTTAATAGTTCATTCCTTGATGTTTTATTGGCATTTTCTGGAAGACTTTTAGGGTATTTTCACATTTTGTAGTACTTTAGACTTGGTTTGATTTTAGATGAAAGTTGCAACATTTGTTATATTTTCAGGTGCTGCGGTTCACTTTCACACTGCATTGTGTCAAACTATCTAAAGTAATTGAAAAACCTGTTCCCCTCCTCACCTGTGGGGGCGCTGCACCAGGAACCTCTGAAGGAAATGACATATTGTCAGATTTTAACTGTTGTAGGATTTCTTTTTTGTCTTTTGAAAAAGACAACACACAATTTCTTCCACAAGTCAGAGACTAGCATGTTTGGAAAACATGTCAAGGAGAAAATTACAAACAATATAGTATTTTTTTATTTTTTTTTTAAAGATGTTTGAATAATTTCTCAGTCACTCTCATCTTTTTAAACTATGTAATCATAAAACATTGACCATATTTCCTCCTATCAGTATTGATGTAAATAAAATCGCTGTCACTATAAGAAGGTGTCAGAATTCAACACATTGTAAAAGCCGGAAAATAAATCCAGTCACAAAAGTACGAAGCCAAAGCAGCTTCCTTTTTACATCTTGCATCTGTGTATTTAATGTAAAAGAAATGAATATTTAAATCTTCAAAGGGAGATTTGATTAAATGTCTCTTATTAGTGAGAAAAGTCAGATTCTGCCAAGTAATTTGTTTACTGCTAAAGATAACGAAGCTCATCTCTGGCGGATCTGGCAGATATTCTCTTCATGTCATTACCTCTCGGCGCTCCAACCATGACGTTTTAGTCTCTAGCTTCACTGACTCAAACAAAAATCATTATTAACATTATTTCCCCATGAACGCTAACAGCTTTTTCTAATGAAGTCGGCTTTCTGCTTGACTATTATGGTATGTTTTTGCATTTGTTTTGATTTTCTTTTTTTCTTTAAGCTGCTAAGCGCAAAACATCCTCAGAAAGAATAAAACGCTCACATTTAAAGCTTATTAGCAAACACTCTCATCCTCTGCACGCACAAACACAAGCCCTGTTCTCTCGCTGCTTGCTACCAGGTCTGAATGGTAATTGTAGTCTTCTTAATCATTAAAAAGCAACACTTAGAGCTCAACAGGTTTCTGTAGACTTCGACTACCAGATCTGCATGATGATCGCAGCCCTCACAGTGAGCTGCATGTCAATACCCTGCATGTTAGTGTGCAGCTCAGTCATCCTGAAGCCTCATCAAAACACTCATGAAGAATCTGAACCTCAGATTTGCCAGAACACGACTAGCCCCCACTGCACTACAGAGGCCTGTACAGTAGTAACCTACCATGCATTATGCAGCTTGTTTGCACAGATAAGGCATTCACATCTGATGGCATAAAATAGATGTGAGATTACTGAAGTCATCCATGTCTATGAAATCCAAAATATAAATCATTTTGAATTAAAGGGGATCCATTATGCAAAGTTCATCATTTACGCATTTTTATACGTCCATTTGGATCTCAAATGCTTCTAGAAACACCAAAGCCCTTAACAAAAACATTAACTTATTGTTTTTTGGCAATAAGTTAATGTTTTAAATGAGCTGTTAAGAGTCAGTCACACTGCCGTTTCCTAGCAACCCCAAACTAGCTCAACATGTTTTACCACTGTATTCGCTGTACAATGGCTGCTGGAAAAGACAAGTGCTATTATTATTATTATTGCTGACTTACCATTTAGAAACCGCTTGTTACATCCTTGGTGGTGGCGCAGGAGGTGCCACTTCTGCTTTTCATAGATGTACAGTTGTATAATTGCACATCTGTTTGAAGACAATTTTAGGTGTGAGTTAAAATGTTGAGCAGCTTATTTGGATTTAAAGTTATAAAAGGCCCCCAGACAAGATTTTTTTGGAAAAAAACACAAAGTAATGAAAATGTATGGAAAACCCTAATGGAAATAACAACAACTGATTATGGCAAGACCTTTTGGATAATAATAAGCCCAGAAATGATAAAAGCGGACACAGCTGTAGATCTTGACAGCATGAGTGCTGTTATAATCTGTCAACAGGTAGTAAAGAAAAACTACCTGTTGACAGATTATAGCAAGTATAATCTGTCAACAGATTATACATGTTACCTGTAAACATCTTTGCAGACAAATAGTTGTTGAAGGAAAGATGATGTTTAGCACATTAGGCTGAATTTTAATCAGCTAAATTATAGCTGCTATTATACAAACTCCATAACCTAAATTGGAGATTCAGCACTGGTTGACACATCTGCAATGCTTTATTTAAATCCCTATAGAAATTTACTTGGGTGCAGCGTGTCAGTGTGAATATTCATTTTATGAAGGGATTAATAAAAACTAAATTGAGCCTGACTAAACTGGCTCACAGTCTGTGAAATGCTGGGTCTCAATTCACTCTTTAATGAATGGAAATTTAATGCTCAGCGTAGCGCTGCGCTCCCATCTTCACAGCTGAACTTATTTCCCCGTGAAATCCGGTGACCTCCTGGCTGCTCTCGGTTGTAGCGTTTTTTCCGGCTTTGCTTTCAGGAATGATGCGCTTTGAGGAACTCGGAGAGATAGTGAAGGGAGGTGAACATGTTAACCTTGGATGCTTCTCTGGAATGACATTTAGAACTGAGATAAAATGTTATCTCTGCTGTGTCATTTATTCGTCCTTGCTTACATTTACAGATTTAAAGAAAATATTAAAAAAAGACCCTGAATACTATGATTCGTCTTTAGAGTGCAGTCATATTTAAAATGAAATTCTCAGTCTTGGAAAGAGATTAGATGGGTTTTCATATCCATTGGCCTTAAAGAGGTAATTAAAAAGGAAATTATTTTAGAATATTGCTTTTCTGTTTTTACTTGCAGATGCATGGTTATTTTTTCAGTAGAGCTGAATAATATAACTTTCAAAGTTGACTTGGTTATTTTTGGCTATAAATACTATTTCTTAAAACTTTTTTTCAGAGTGCATGACACAAATAATTTCATATAATGGGTGGGGAGGCAGCACAAAGCTAAAATGTTCTGCAAATGGATAAAATCTTGGAAAATCTACAGGAATGTTTTTCATTTGGCCTCAGATTTTAATGCTTTAATGTTGACAGGAACACTATTGTTTACATTGTTTTGGTTGAATTTACCCAGAGTGCCCTGCTCTGTAGTCCGCTTCCTGCGTCTGGAGTCTTATGATATTTGTTTACACCTGATTCTGTTCATTTGGGGACCAAAGTTATAAGATTTGTTAAGTTTCCAGCTGCTGTGGTTGTCTTTCTCACTGACTGTCAAATGAACTAATCAAAAACCAGTTCCCCACTTCACCTGTGGGGGCGCTGCACCAAGAACCACTGAAGGAAACAACACAAAAACCTCAGAAGACGACATGAGCGCAACTTCCTTCTTCACAAAATATAAACAGAAATGGAGTAGCGTCAGATTTTACTGGTTGTAGGATTTTTGTTTTGTTTTTTGTAAAATAACAAGAGCCATTTTCTTTGCTAGCATATGTTTTGGTTGAATTTACCCACAATGCCCTATCTGCTTCATGCTCCTGGAGCCTTGTGATCGTTTGTTTACTCATAACTGCCAAATAATACAAAGTAGTTTCTATCTGTCAAGTAAGACTGGAATCAGTTTAACACAGTACTCAACCAGAATCAGTTAGTTAAATATCTTAAAATATATTTAAAAAAAACTTTCCAACACAGTTTGAAGGAGTTTAAGGGATTTTTTAAAAATCAAAAGCAGCACATTTGACAGTAAGTTAAAAGATGGTAAACAACCACATGTTTTAAAGAAAATACTCAAGTTTTGGAACCAATTAAAATACTCCATTCATTTTAAATATTTTATGAAAAGTTTTCTGTCACAGCTGCCACAATTAGTAGAGCTATAATGAGACTTAGCTTTTCTTTCTTTGAAACTGCCCAAACCAACTGTCAACAAGGCACCAAAAACAATATTTACACACCCACTTGGAGAGGAACGGGGAGAGAAACCTTCCCCAGTCTTTTTCCGTTGTGTGTTTCTGTTGTTATGGCGACAAGCTGTCAATGAGCTAAATGATCGCCTGTCAGAGGACGAGAAGGTGGGTGTTACCACACTCCAACAAAAGACAGAGGAGGAGGACAGGTTGCAGGAGCTGGGGGACTTTTCTGTGTCAATACTGTGATTTATTGCCAGTGTGACTGGTATTGTTTTCTTCAGGTGAATACGGCTGTGTGGGTTTGGCGGCCATCATGACAAAATGTCATCCTACTGTCGCAGGAACATCACAGAGGTGGTTTTGTGTACCAGGTGACAGTGTCGGGTTTATATTTTATTCTGAGGGAGATCAGAATGAAACCTCATTACAGACGTCTGAGAGTGCCAGGATTTGATGGGCACCAAGGTTGGCGATAGCTTCCTGTTTTGCTTTAATTTACACGCTGGGAACGTCCCAAGAGACCTTGTGATAAAATTTTTCCACAAACTTACATCAGTACTCATGTCTTTCACCAGTCAATTCAAAGAAAGATTTCTCTAAGCAACCCTGCAAAAAATTTGTTTGGTTGTTTTCCTTTCCCATGAAATTATTCCAGTTTATTGCCTCTGATTTTATGGTAAACACCCAAGAATAACCACTTCTGGTCCTTTTTTGTTTGTCTTGTGAAGAGGCTTGAGATGACATTGGTTGTGAATTTAGTAAACTAAATTGAACTTCAACTTTCAGTCCTTTAAATTACACCCTACAGTAGGAATTACTCTGTTATTGAATGCATGGCCGCACAGGCAGCTACGGTCAGTTAAATCTGCAACTGGCAGTTTGTTGTTTCGTTTTATTTCACCTTCAGTTTTGGTTTGATTTTGCTGCCGGAGTTGCTTTTAGCTTTTCTGCTTACAAAAAATGACTTAAGCTTGTGCAACCAACAGATGGACAAACACACTCAGAGGGTGAAATATCTGCTGCTTAAATTCTCATAAATGCAACATCTGAAGTGAAGCGCTTTTTCTGAATCACGCTAAATAGAAAGGGCTTAAAAACATGCAATCTTACTAAGTATTTTTATTCTACTTTCTAGTGCAAACATTTTAGTGCACTTGAAATAAGACAAAACTGATTTATAAGAAAGATATAGGAGGTTGTTTTAAACAAATAATTCCTTTATGTTAATTTAAAAAAGTACTTTTTCCACTGGCAGATCATTTCACTTATATAAAGACATTTTTTCCATGTTAAGAGAAATAATCTGCCAGTGGAATAAAGATAGATTTTTAATCAATACTAAGGCTTTAAGGATATTAAACAAGCACCTACATCTTGATTAAAGTTACTTGTAAGTTAGTCTTATCTTATTTCAAGTGTATTAAGATATTTGCTGTAGAAACTAGACCAAAAATACTTGGAAGGATTTATGTTTATGCAGCTTTAAACGCATGGTCAAAATATTGCAAAAACACCAAATCATACTAAGTATTTTGGTTGAGTTTATAGTACGCTTGAAATATGACAAAACTAACTTTTAAGTAACTTTTCAGTAAGACATAGGAGCTTTACTATTAGTCGATTATTTAACTTAGAACAAGACAGTCTTCCCATGTTACAAGTGAAATAATCTGCAAGTGGAACTAGGACTTTTTAAAACCAATATTAAGGAATTATTGACTTTAACAAGCTCCTATGTTTTTCTGAAATATTGGTTCACTTATTTTAAGTGAACACTAGAAACTAGACCAACAATACTATGATTATATTTTGTGTTTTTGCAGAGAAGAGAGGATCTTTGTTCCAAGATTTTTGCCATATTGGAGTTTTTAAACTCTTGCAGTGCTTGCTGGTCCCTTTTGGTCCACATTACTAGCTTTTATGCTCATTCATCATGTTTTGCATATGCTCTAAAAATAAAATCCACCTTAATGAGAGCATATCTCCAATCTGAAATCTGTGCAGAATGCAGTTGTGCTGCACATCTGTGCTGGAATCAAATCAGTACCAACTCTTCTCCTGCAGGCCTGAGGGTGCTGCTGTCTCCATCAAGGTCAAATGGAGGCGAATAAGTGACGATTAGCATAAAATGTCAAGAGTCTTTGCAGGAACTTTTCAATGCTTTTGCAGACTGTGGTGAAATATTTCAAGTGGTACAAGAAGACTGAATATGTTCCCATAAAATGAACTTTGAAGATGGATAGTTGCTTTGGGTTTTGTTTTGCGACTCACTGGCAGCAGATCCTTGACTTTAAAATCTATGAATAATCCGACTCAGAGCGAAGCAGCTTCTGCTAACGCAGCGTGTTCTGTTAGATCGTTGAGCTTCCTGCTCCACTGGGAGACTGTCGAACAAACGCTGTGATTTTACATGCTCTGTTAAGTTTGTCCACCGTGTCGGCTTTGAGCCTCGCTGTCTTGCCTGATTACCTCCAACAAGTTCCACTTCTCCAGTCGTTTGGTGTCGACAAGTTCCAGCGGAAAACATCATTTGCAGAAACACTGCCACCTTTCCCTTTTAGCCCCAGCTTGAGATGCTTTGCCAGGATGTTTTCAAATGCATCACTTTCAGACATCCATATCAGCGTTTATTTCTTCTTTGGAACTTCAAAACTTGAAACAATTCGCAGATGAGACAATAAATTGTCTAACAGCAGGGGAAAAGGAGTTTGGAGGCATGAAATGTTTGTGCACTGCAGAAACACAAAATCTGACCAAGTATTTTTGGTCTAGACTAAAGTGTAAATATCTTAGTACACTTGAAATCAGTCAGAATTAACTTACAAGTAACTTTTCAGCAAGTTTGTTTTGTCTTATTTGTTGTGTACTGGTAACTTGACCTAAAATCCTTGGTTAGATTTTGTGTTTTGCAGTGTTGTCGATGTGATTAAGGTGAGAATTTCACTGCAAAAACACAAAATTTTACCAAGTAAAATTTTTAATCTGTCAGAAAATGTTTTCTGTCTTCACCCACTTATACATATGTTCATTCATATGTTGTTTTTTTTATTAATTTTTCTTGTGAAGCATTTTTGAGTGTCTGAAAAAGCACTACAAATTTTATTATTATTTTATATTTTTGGTTTATATTAACACAGAACAAGAGAAAACAAACTTGCAAGTAAATTTTCATCAATATATTGGAGCTTGATGTAAGTAAATAATTCTTTAATATTGATGAAAAAATACTAGTTTCACTGGCAGATTATTTCACTTTTAAAATATCTTGTTATAAGTGAAATTATCTGCCTTTGCAACCAGTACTTTTTAAAAACAACTTGAAAGTCAAAATTAAGGAATTATTTTCTTAAAATAAGCTATTTCTTGCTGAAAAGTTAGTTCCAAGTTAGTTTTGTCTTCATTAAAATGTACTAAGATATTTGCACTAGAAACTAGAGCAAAATGACTTGGTACGATGTTGTTTTTGCAGTGGGGGTGTTGATTTGGAAAGAACATTGTTTTTCATCATAAATCTCTGCAAACTAAAACCCGCCAGACAGCAACAAAACACTCCTGAAAGTCACTAGAGTGAATTAAAGAGGGGAATTCCTTTGACTGCATGTAATTCAACTTAACAGGTTTAGCCGAGGAGTCGGGGATAATGCAGGGATGTTTCTCACAGAGAGAGAGAAAGAGAGAGAAGCTTTCACTCTGAGTTATGTTAATTTGCAGAAGCTGTTTCCAGTAATCTTCTCCATTGTAGTTTGTGGTGTAATTGCTCTGCTGCTTGCTGCTGATAAACGTGGGGAAGAGTCCAGTCTCCTCTGGATTCTATCAGGAAACCGTCAGGCTGAAAATGCTGGCTGCTTTAGCATCTGCACTCTGTCGCCTTTGTTTCTGCAGCAACAAGGTGACGCAGCATGTAAGGAGAAGGCAGAGGCAGCAGACTGAGACAGATATCCACACCTTATTTGTACAAATACGTACGTGCAGCTTGTTGTGCGCTCTTATCTGCAGCAGCTGGTAGTACCAACAGTGAGATCATCCCAGTGGAAATAAAAAACCCACTGACCGTGGAACTGCTCCACCACTCGTTAAGATCCGTGAACCTGTCATCGGACTCACCTGAAACTTTTCTGACAGTTGCCTCTCTGATGTTTGAAGGGGATCAGTGGAGGTAAAAATAGAGTTTTTTTTTTTTTAAATCTGTCTGTTATCTTTGCTGAAGTCAATGAAAATGTTCAAAGTTTTTATTTTGAACAAACACTTTTTAGTGGAGAGTGCTATTGCCACAGTTCAGCACCTCATTCCATTGTTAAGGAGGGAATGGCAAATTAACTTTTTCACATTTCTATATTTCCGTTTGGGTCTGAATTGCTTCTAAAAACACCCTAAACTATTCAAAGACACCTGGATGTTTTCTGGTAATAAGTTAATGTTATTTGATGTCTGGAAAATGAAACATTTCAAAAATCTTTGAATTGTTAAGTTACGTTTGACGGGCACTATGCCGTTACCTAGCAACCCTGGTCAAGCCCAGCCCCGTTACCTCACAATGCAAACAGAGCTCTAGCACGTTTGGTCATCTGGGTTTACTGCTGTATGCGCTGTACAATGGCTACTGGAAAAGACAAGTGCTTAGTTGTTGACTTACCATTCAGAAACTACTTGCTGCATTCTAGTTGGTTGTGCAGGAGGTGCTACATCTGCTTTTCAAAGTGTAAATGTTGAGTTGTAAATGTTGAGTTGGGGGCGTGGCCAGAAGCATATTTGGATTTAAAGAGACAAGATGCCCTAAAACGGCTAAAGATAGACACAACCAAGCAACTAAAAACTCATTAATTAAGAATGATTTTGTACAACAAATGTAAGAAGCATGTTCCCACAATAACATAAAATCCTGTCAACGTTTCCAGTGAATCTTAAATTTGTAAAATTTTAATCTGATGGAAAAAGTCGACCTTTACATCACATAATCATTGTGCATTACATCATCCAGATGTTCTTATAAGGTCTAATAAACACTGGAGTACCAATAAGTTTCATGTTATTGAGCTACTTACATTTTAACATTGGATATTTTTCTTCAATGAATAAATATACATAAACTAAGGCAGGGTTAGGTCTAATAAGTAATATAACTATATAAGACTCAGTAATCGAAAAATGTCATAATAGAACAACACTACTTTTTTAAAACTCCAACAAACCTAATTATGTGAAATAACTGGGATTTAACTCCCTGATTTGAATCATCCTCTCAGTCGACTACCAGTTATTTTTATTCCAACTTGCTTTCATCATTAGTTTTTAGAAAGGAAAAGAAAATCCGTCTCTGTCTAAATAAAGTAACTCAGGCGTGGTGACTTGGTGGCCTTAAGCCATTCAGAATTAATATTTATAATTACTCCACAGGACTAAAGGTAGACTTATGAAAGAAACTGAAATGAGGATAATCACAAGAGGATGTTCAGCTTTTCAGAAATACAAACTCACTGAATAAAAAATAAAAAAAAGTGATGCAGCTCGGTGAAACCAAATAGAAAAGTAGTCGAACACTAAGAAAGAATGAAGTGCGGCAATTTCAACATTTCATGCCTTAAGGCAGCTTAATGTGCTTTAAATAATGCATGAACTGACACTGAAAAAGAAATAAAACGAAGACGTTTAGAGTAATTAAAAGAAAAAAAAAATCCAAAATGAGGCTGGTGCAGATCACCAGATAGTTGCCTCAGGGACTGAAGGGAAAGTGTGTTAAATAATCCATGCTCTGGCAGAAAAATAGGGAAATGTTTTATATATTTTCAGTATTTTTTAATACATTTTTTGTCATTGATTACACAATGTTCACATTTATATATAGAAGAAAATATATAGTAATAAATATGTGAAATATATCTAGTTTTTTAAGCTATTTTTAGACTTTTTATTTTTTACTTTTTTTACTTTGTCATTGCATGTACAACACACAATTATATTTAGAAAAATATATTTATATGTTTGAAATATATTAAAACATATGTATGAAATATATAATTATTTTGTCATTGCATGCACAACATACATATATCTTTATATCTGTATGTATCTATAAATATATAAAAGCATACATACTTTTATTATTATTCTTTTTTATTGAGGGAATTGTTATTTTCTTGTAACATAAAGACAAATAAGACTCTCTTGTGACCAAATTGGTTCTGTTTTTGTCTGAAAAGGTTTGGAAAAGTAGAAAATTTAATTAAAACATGTCCAGACTGGATAATTACTGAAATAAGATTATTTTCTATCCCGTTCTAACAACTTTCCACATTGTACACTAACATATATTTAGCCAATAAAACACACAGAACTCTGGAAATAAGAATAAACTTTTGGAAGCATATCTAAGGAATATTCAGTGTGTGTTTTGTAGATCTTCCACAAACACATAATGGGTTTAAATACAAGCTTACAAAGAGCTGCTTTAATATTTCTCAGCTTTAAAAGTCAAGCCGTTTTCTGAAAGGACTGACAAACGGCTCAGGATTTCACAGTCTGAGTATTTCTGTTAGAGTTTGATTAGAAGCAGCCAGCTCAGTGGCACAGAAGCTACTAAAAGGTGACACTTTAACAGCATAATTGGTTGTAATTTAACACAGCTCATAAACCCATTCAGGTTTTCAGTCTCTTCCTTTTGCTAATCATTATTACTCTGGGCATTTAAAGCGAAGGCATGCAGAACGCATTCAGAAGTATTTATAATTGAGTGTTTAAGGTTTAAAGGTTCACTTCACCTTCTGTAAATGAAAGGAAGAGTTCATGGAAATGTTAGACTCTATGGTGGTAATATCCATGGAGGCCAAGGCAGGGCTTCAGTAAATATCAGAACTAGAAAGAAAATTGTCCAAATTGTGTTTGTATTTATAATAAAAATAATAATAATTGTGGACTTTAAAAGTGAAGAGCAGTGCTACTTTTGTCAGCGTGTCATTGTTGATAATGTTTGAATGCAAAATGAACATTTCTGCATGTCACCTTACAATATAATGAGCAGAAAATGCATTAGCTCATGGAAACATGTCTAACTGCTCTACGTTTTATTTTATTAGAGGCTCTTCAGTTTCTATTCACTCATTCATTCATTTCATGGGGCTCCATATGACTGGACTGGAGGGTGAAAGGTGGGAAACATCCCAGCAGATCACCAGTCTGTCACAGTTTGAGACTGGAATTAAATATTAGTGCTCACACTGGGATCCAAACAGCATCTGTGATAAAATACAGCTTTTCATTCAAGTGTAAGTTACATTTAAATTGTAGCATTTATCTCAAGTGGCCACAAGTAATGTAGTTTGAATGTAAGAGCAAAATGGTGATGGATGCAAACTGCTACATTTTTATGCTAATTCAGATCATTTGGTTCACTTCAGTAAAGTCATCTATCTGTAAACATGTTGCAATAAGTAATAAGTAAATTAATTGCATGATAAATTAGAACAGGCTTAATACTTTCCATTTGCATGATTGTTTGTTTTTCTGTTTTCTCTCTTTATACCAAAAGCTGGATTAAATAAGTCTTCAGTCTGGCGCTTTGGTTTCAACTCTCCCTATTTTTGAAGGACATTTTTGTTTGTTTGTTGTAAATTAATTTTTTTTTCTTTCCAATTCACCAATTTGTGTATACAAAAGACTAGAAAGCAAGAGGTATGAACCTAGAAAATAACAAATTAGATATGAGAACAAACAAAGAATAAAAAAAGTGTACAAATTAAAATGGGTGGATTTAAGGAAAAGACAAAACACAAAACAACAAAAATTGAATTATTTTACATATCTGGACGAGGGTATATTATTTTTCTTTTCATCTTGGCAATCATTTTTTGATTTTCTTTTTAAATTATTTTCCTGTTTTTCATATTCCTTATAGGGTCAGGCAGATATTTGGGTTAGACATGAGGGGAAGAAGGATGCCAGAATAAATAATAAATAAAGTTTATTGATCTTAGAGAGCGGGTACTTCCTTTACTATTCCATTATCAGGATATCACTTGAAAATGGTCACCAATCAACAATATTATCATTTATCGCAATGACTTCTGGGACAATTTATTGTCCAGCAAACAGACCTATCTGTCCGTCCTATAAACCTACAGAAGGTCATAAAACTAAACTTATTATGACTAAGGTAATTCCACTTAGAAAACCTGTAAATATATTCCTTGTTTCTCGTATGTTCACAGTATTTACATTAAAGCAATTTGACTTTTAAAACATAAAATTAGTTCTGGATTAAATAGTTGGGTAGAACTTAATCTTTCCCTTTTAGCCTGAGAAGCGAAGAGCTTTAAAATATAATTCTTCTTTAGTTTTATTTACGGCTATTTGACATGCAAGAAGCTTCCCTCCCACTGGGAGTAGACTCAGTGTCTCGGACAAGGACACTTCAGCTTGAGTAAGGAGTGGATTAATGGACAAACTAGTTTGTAATCTCAGCTACAGCCCAACATTAGTTTATTCAATCCTGACACCTTTTCAAAAGAAGTAAATTTTGAAGAAAATAGAAGTTTGATTTTTGGCTGATGAATATTGATTATGTTTTCATCAAGATATAGAAGCTTGTTAAGTAAAAAAAAAAGATTGTTGATAAAAAAAAAGTTTGTTTTTTGATGTAATAAGTTAAAAGTTAAATAAGTTTTAAAAAATGTGCCGATGGAACTAGTAAGAATTATTGACTTAAAACAAGTTCCTATATCTTGCTTAGAAATTAATTATGTTAGTTTTGCACTAGAACTAGAAATAAACAAAAATACTTGGTAAGATTTTGTGCTTTTTGCAGATAAATTAAGTTATGAGAAAAATGTCTTGTTACAAGTTAAATAATCTCCAATATAACCAGTACTTTTCCCTCAATATTAAGGAATTATTTACCAAAAAACAAGCTTCCATATTTTGCTAAAAAGTCACTTGTAGTTAGTTTGTCATATTGAAAGTGTGCTGAAATATTTGCACTTTAAACTAGACCAGAAATACTTGGTAAGACTTTGAGTTTTTGCAGTGTATTCTAGTAAAATAATGACAAGTAAAAATTTCATATGAGCAAATTGGTCTGAAAATGTTTGGAAAAGTAGAAAGTTTAGTTAAATGTACTCCATGATTAAAAAGAGATTTTTTTCTGATATAACAAGAACTTTTTCCTGTTTTAGGGAATATGTTACTACAATTTCAGCACCATGGACAGAGACACATCTACCTCGTCCATTAAATGGGATAAATACAAAGAGTGAATGAAGCATCTGTTTTCTCTAATCTTAAATAATGTGCAACTTTGGCATAAAAAAAACCCAAAATAATGCTTGTCTCTCAGTGGTGTCCTTTTCTGTCACAGCTGAACAGCGAGCCTCAAAAAACCTCGTTTTCACGTTTTCAAATCTCCCAACTCAGGAAGTCCAAGGTCAGTTCTCACCAGCAGCAACAAAAGCAGCAGCAGCAGCAGGAGGCATTTTCATTCAGCCGCAGTTGTTCTGAAACTACAAGTCCTTGTCTACTCCACAACTCCACAAGTCACTTTGCATTTGCTTTGAGGAAAATCTGAACCAAGGATTACTTTAATCCATATTCAAGCTTTTTTGTGGAGTTTTATGTTCATCCAAACCTGTTTGTCCTTTTAGGTTTACAGCAGAATGAAGCAGTTAAAGTTGAGGGGGAAAGAGCTGCCTGAAGCTAGCTAGAGGCGTTTTGTGGTTGATTAGAGCAAAGAAATGTTATCATAACTTGAGGTGGGCGATATGGACTTAAAAGTTTTATCACAATATTTTATAATACTATTGTGACAATAATAAAAGTGATAATAAGAACTGTTCATTACTTCTTTCTTAGGTAACTTTAGGTGACTGAATGTCACAGCAATCGGAGCTCCACAAACAAACATTTCTCTTGAAAACCAAACCCATTTATAATATGTTGGTTTCGGGCAACAGTCACATAAAGAAGTATGACTTTAATCAGTAAACTGCATCTAATCATATCTTCAAATGTATTTATGTGGATTTATACTCAGTGAATAGAAAACAGTGGAAATCTGGCCCGCCGTAGCTTTTTATGTCACCCTCTACATCCCAAATTACATCACTCAGTCTCTCCAGTTATTCACAAATCTGCACCTTTCTCACATTTTTCTGACTATATTGCAATTTTTTTCTCAAAATTCTTCTCAAAAACATTGGGCTTAAGTGACTGCTGCCTCAGCCTTACTTGATATAAAGTTATAGCCTGATCAGAACAGTGAGTATAATACTACTACTACTACTACTAATAATAATAATAATAATAAATCCCATTTAACATCATAAATTAGCACAAGTATTGTAAAAATTCCTTGCAAATATTTCTAAATTAGCGCCAAAAATATATGTGATTTTGACAGCAAAAATCCACAAAAATGATCAAAATCCTGGAAGAACAGCTATTTATTCATATTATAACAGTTTAATGGGTTTTATCAATACATTCTGGTGCAAGTGGCCCTTTAAGAACATTCAGCTTGTTGCCTAAAATTGAGACCCCTGACATACGAGCTTGTTTTAAATCAATAATTCCTTAATATTGATGAAAAAGTTCTTGTTCCATTTCAGATTTTTTCACTTAAAACTAGGGAAAAATGTCAACGTTACAAGTGAAACAATCTGCCAGTGAACTACTTTTTCATCAATGGTAAGGAATTATTGACTTAAACCACATGTGTCAAACT
>NW_015114039.1:112525-172290 GCF_001443285.1 Poecilia latipinna | reverse complement strand
CCCCAGAACCTCCAGAGCCTCCAGAACCTCCAGAACCCCCAGAACCTCTAGAACCCCCAGAACATCTAGAACCCCCAGAACCTCCAGAGCCTCCAGAACCTCCAGAACCCCCAGAACCTCTAGAACCCCCAGAACATCTAGAACCCCCAGAACCTCCAGAGCCTCCAGAACCTCCAGAGCCTCCAGAACCTCCAGAACCTGAAGTGGGTTTGTGGTAAAAAGCCGGTGTCGGTCCAACAGGAGTCTGGTTTCTCCAGACAGAAACGTCCTGCAGCTTCTCTGCTGAAAACGTTTCCCTCAGCGAGTTACTAAAACTTTCTTGTATCGTTTAACTTTATTTCTCATAACTCATTTATGGACTAATTGGATTTCTCTGAGGCTTGTTGCTCATATTTGATGTGATTTTTATGCCATCGGCCTCATTAGAAACTCATGTACTGGGAAACATGAGCTTTCCTGCTGCAGCGACAGGCAGCATTAATTCATTTATTTATATTGAGTAAAATGTGGAGAGATGATTATGCGATGTGCAGCAAACAACCAATATTTTTTATTTTACATTTCTATTTCCACGCTGAAGGTAATCCTGCCGTCATAAATCACGGATGCCCAAAGGGATCAGCCCACAGCGGCTGAGAGCAGCACCGCTTCCTGTCCAGAGGTGCAAACAGCAGCGTGCCAACAAAAAGCCTAAAACCTGAGAGCTGCAGGGGACAAAGGCCTGCTCCACCAATCATGTCAGATTACTGCCAGCAGGCTGAGACAGACGGATAGAAATGAAGAACGAAACGCCTCCAGTCGCCTTTTCTTTCATACATTCAGCAACAAACTGCAGCAGCAGCTTTAACTCACTGATTGTCTTGACCAGGTTGTTGTCGGTTTCAACCTTCAGAGCAAAGTAGTTTCCATTTTTAAAAGGGTAACCCTCACTTCACGCTGAAAAGCCTGGTTGGATAAATGTGTGGCCTGATTAAACAGCATATGGAGCCAGCATTAACAGTGTGTGGGCTCCTGAGGGCCCTCATGTGTTTGTTTCTTGGTCTCCTCTGCCCCCCCGTCTGGTCAGCCTGCATCAGCTCTGAGTCAGGGGGCGTTTCATCTGCTATGACTAAACCACAGGGACAGTTAAAGTGATGGCAAACCCCTTTAAACCGCCACCCACACAGCTCTTCCAGGCCAATACTTCCATCTAAATGGTCTAATAAAAACTAAATATACCAAGCAGCCTGCGATATCAAAGAAACGATGCAGCCACATATCAGCTGTAATACGAGAAGACATGCATGACTCTCCACACCCCTGCAGCAAAAACTTACAAAACCGTACGAGTGAAGGAGAAAATCAGCTCCTGTTGCCAACGCAGTTTACAGTGAAGCAATCCAAGTTTATCTGTTTGCAGTGTGATGGTGCAAAGATTTACAGAACGTTTAAAATCTCTTATCTGACATTTTCTGAGGAAAACTAAATATAAAATGATTTGGTAAAAAATGGAAAAATATTTACATTCAAAGTTTAAAACTTCTTATATCAGAAAAAATAATACAGGAGGGTGAAAGTCAGACCTCAAGGTCAGTATCAATGCTGCGTCTGCAGACAGACGATCATTCAGTCAGGAGCATCAGAAAATAACAGTCACACAAAGAATCTGGAAAAGGACGAAATGTTTGGCTGTTAGTCCTGGATGAGGTGAAGGGCAGCACATTTCACAGCCTCATGAAAAGTTTTAACTTAAAAAAATGTAGAGAAACTTTTCTCAGTTAGCTTGACTTTGATGCCCTGTGAAGGTTTCGGTGAACTCTAACACCAGGCGTCTTCAGTGCAGCTGCTGTTGGATCAGCTGTGATCACATGACCTCTGACTGCGACCGAAAATAAACATCCAGGTGAAAACATGAATCTGTGACGACTGGATGTTCTGCTCTCACGACATGTTTCTGTCTTTCTGATGTACTTGAACGTAATTTCTGCTCTGTTAGCCAGTGGAGCTGTTATCAGCCGGTTACCATGGCAACTGGTGTGCGTGTGAAAGCCGACAGAGAGCGAGAAAGCAGAAAAATAATGGTGTTCAGTTGTTCCTAAAAATGCAGCCACCGAAATTTCTGAAAGGTCAACAGACAATAAAAAGTGGACTAACTCAACTTCACAATATTTATAAGTAATCAAATAAAATAAAATATTTCATAAAGTATTCATGAATCCTACAGCAGGGAGGTCCAGACTGCAGCAAAGATGTTATTACAGTATTAAATAATTTTCACATCATTTAAATTCACTCCAGAATTATAATCACCATTTGGAAAAAACACAATCTGCTGTGACCTTTGAACTCGGTGAGAGAAAAGGTCGATAAACTAACAGAGTGCGAATCAAGGAGCCGTTTAGGTGATTCAACCGATTTATAGTTAGCTGTTAGCGTCTATCCGCTGCGGCTCCGGTGCAGATGAGCATCACAAAGCCTTATTGGTTATTGATCAGGTCGCGTTCCAGCGGCCGTAAAAAAAGGAAAACATGAAGGAAGGAGGAGAAACTGCAGGTTGTTCCACCATGATGGTGGTTCTGATCCGGACTGGAACGTTTCAGTCGATAAAACGTTTTACGGCTCATCCTGCTGGTCTTTTCCTCTCCGAACGCCCAGAGGAAAGTTTCACACAGTTTTCATCATGCTTACAATATCACTGCAATCCTTTGTTAGAAATATTCTCCATCTTCTTTAAGAGCAGCAGAAATTCCCTTCAGCCTCTAATGGAAACTAAATCTGAACATCAATATTACAAACGTTTGACTGTGAATGGAGTAATTATTATCTTTTGTTTTTTACAGACTGTAAATGTCTTAAATGAAAAGAAGGTCATTCTTCCACTGACACTGCAACCAGAACTTTATATTATCTTAAATAATTATAAGAAACGTAATTTATATCTGAAAAAATACAGATACTTTTCAGAAATCTGCTATTTTTTAAATATTTGGTTCTTTTTGATGTTTATAAAAAGCTGCTGACTCAGCTGTGAATAAATAAACCCGTCTACATTAATCAGCTCAGTTTATAGCATCGGTATTAAAGCCAGCGTCATGCCGGTGTGTTTTCATACAAGAAGTCAAGAAGAATATAATTCCTCGTCTATCTTTAGTATATGATTAATTATCCCAGCATTAAACCTTCCCATCTTCTGCTGAATAACTCATGGGGGAGTCCCAGGTGGTCTCACTGCTGGATCCACAAACTTTTTACTTGGAATAATGTTGGGAAGGGAAGCAGTGGGAGTGAAATGAAAAGAGGAAAAACAACAGATCATTAAATTTGAATCCGGATCTGTCGGGCGGCTTGTCAAAGGCAACAGCCACAGGCTGCTCTCAGTCAGACGAGTGAGTAGGTTTGTGTTTGCATTGCCACCGGCGGCTCCAGGTAATGTCACAGCATAAACACTGTTGACTTGTGAAAACACTGCAAAACAATGCAGCAAGTTTAATTACATTTTCTTCGCCTCAAGTACAAACACAGAAATGAGATAAGCAGACACTTGGAGCAACTTTACAACCGTTCAACTTTGACAAAGTGACGCATCGTAAAAGAAATGCTTTCATAACCAAACCATCTGCTGTTTGTGCCAAAGGTTCCCATCAGATTTCAGTTTGATGAAATGAAATATGTCCCACTTTTTATGCCCCATATTGTGACGAAGGAGGAGGAAGCAGATCAACACATTTCTGCGAATTGAAGAAATGGAGAATAAAAGGCGTGAATGAAAGGTTAAATATTCAAACATTGTTTTATGATTTTACAAACAGAAAACTCAACTTAAAGGAATGTTCTCAGCTGTTTTCAGTGCAAGAGTCAGAAAAAGCACCAATTCTTGCCATAATATAAAACAACATTGTCTTTAGTTGAAGTTATTGCTGCCTTTTATTTTCCTAACAGCATTTTTAACTTGTTTATTAATTTCATTCATGTTTGACGTCTCCTTGAAATCGCTCCACTTGCTTCCTTTGCCAGAGTGAAGCATGACGGCATCCGGATTCACTGTGGCGCTTCAGGCAATGATGCCCTGACTGATTACTGTGAGCGCTGGAGAAGAGCTGGAGTGGGACGCTGGTGTTTTAATGTCAGGTTGTCAAGGCGACGCGATGCGTTCAGGGTCACTGTTGGAACTGGGTTTTTACACGTTTCTCACAGGAAATTACAACTGGAACAGCTGGATTCCTGTTTCACTGAACATAGAACAGGCTGAATTATTAAAATACATTTTAAACTTCTCACTTCACAACCAGTCACATAAATTAGCATAAAATACACAGAAGTTATGGTTGAAATGGGTCAATATCTGAAAAATTACAGGCGTGCAAACCTGTACAAGGCTCTGCATAATAATCGAGTTTTATTTTTGAAAAATTTGACGTGTGTTTTCTGTGAAGCTGAGCTGTCAGATGTGTCTGCTCTGATCAGCTGTTCAGTGGAAACAAACAGGATTAGCAGTGATCATCCTATATATACCTGACAGTGAGCAGCTGATGCAGTTTGGGCCTGAATTTTGTTTTGGAAGCAGAAAAATGGGCAAGCGGGGGATTTGAGGAACTTTGGTATTTGGCGGGTAGATGGCTGAGTCATGGCATCTTCTGGGATTTTTCTCTCTGGCTCCGCTTGGAATCAGAAGTCATCCAAAAGAGGAAAACTGATGAAGCTGTGACAGGGTCACAGACAGATTATTAAGGCCTGCTGGGAGCGAAGTTGGCTGGAGTCGTCTGATGGAGAGGAGTAGCACGTCTGAGTGCACAGACAGGTCACATCAACAGGAAGTGGCAGAACACGCAGCAGGAAGTTCATGTTGGGCTGATTCTGACAAAAATCATTCATCTGAACGCAGTTTCTGAACAAACACTTCAGGGAAGACTGACTTCACCGATAGTGATGACCAAACAGTGGAAAACTTTCCTAACCTGGATGTTCAGGCTGGCTGTCCTGCTGGAAGCTGAACTTTGACCCCAGGCTCAGGTCTGCAGCTTTTTCTCCAGGATTAAGCTGTTGGCTCATCCTGACTTTTCTCTGCAGTTATGCTGCTACATGTTCGGGCTGCTGGAAGACAAACTGACCACTTTTCCTCACTTTCTTCTTCTACTGCTCTCCAACCTGCTTTATTTGCTGTTACTTGAACATTTCTTCATGATTTTCTCCCTCGACGCTCCGCCTGGTCTGGCGTTCTGATTGGCTGCGGTTCCTTCCTGATGGGAGCCGTCGGCTCAGATAATCGCTCTCGCTCTCCTGATATTAACTTTTCACTCCTGGATCAGTGATTCTGCTTCTGTTCTGTCTTCAAACCTCCAGCCGGTCGTGGCAGATGGTCGTTTATCCTGAACCAGGTTCTGGTTCTGCTGGAGGTTTCTTCCTGTTAATGAGGAGTTTTTCTCTCCACTGTCGCTACATGCATGCTCAGTTTAAATGAGTCCAACTGGGATCCAATATCTGCCAAATTTAAAAAGCCTTTCCAACTTCCAGAGACTCTGATTGGTCAGAGTCTGATGTTAGTAGAATATGTGAGCGTCTCTCCGTAGATCTGTGTGTTCAGGTTTACAGTGAGTCCGAAGCTGATCGTAATGATCTGCAGCTGATTAAAAGTTATTGCATTATTATTGCAAACAGAGTTTCATAAGCAGAGATAATCTGTCAGAGCAGAGAAATGATGCATCTGCTCTGATGTAAAACTTTCCTGATCTGATCTCATCTGAGTCACATTAACATTTTCACACATTTCTACAAAATAACTTAAAAAAGAAGCAAAATAAAACTGAGAACAAAGTCAGATCTCCTCTTTGTAATTTAGCCAGAGGTTGGAAATAAAACATTGAGCTGTTGGAAGATTTATCAGCACAGTTAGCCAAACTAGCTGGCCATGTTTTCCATAATTAAATATATTTACAGTTGAAACCAAAACACCCAATAAAAAGAAAAATTTTTATCACTTCCTGATGTGAAATCAGAAGTGGAAGCAGCTTCATTTGAGATTTCTCAAACATTTATGAGGGAACTGTGTGACGACGAATCGGACCTGATAGGAAACAAACCGACGTTTCCGTGGAAGCCAGAATGTGTTTTTATAAACGACCAGATGAAGACGGTCCAGCAGGTTCTGGCTGCCCGGCGTCAGGATTAAACCCGACGTCGGGCCCAGCAGGCGGAGCAGCCAGAGTTTGGCCCAGACCTGTCCAGTTCTGTGGGTCTGCAGACGATCTGAGGACGTTCAGATGATGAGACAGATTCAGGGTTGGTCCTGATAGCCCAGCAGCATCTATTCATGGTTGAGTTTTGCTGACGCAGCGCTCTGTGTCATGATGCTCAACAGGTTGTTTGAGGCTCCACCTCTGCCAACCCGTCAGTAGAAGTTTGTTGCCACCTGGAGACTCTGGGCGGGTTTCATCACGGCTCTGTTAGCTGCAGATAAGCTGCAGCCAGCGCGGCTGCAGACAGACCCCTCTGCACAGAAACCATTAACTAGGCCATTTCTCATGGCACTGCTCTGATTTTCTGCCATCATTTCCACACTGACAGTGTCTGCGTTACTTAATGACTTTCTTGACTTTTCAGAAGTGAGGAAGTTTGAAGTGCAGCTTTAATCTTGGAAGGAAGCTGAAAGGTACTGCAGAGCTGCGGATACTTTGTTATGAAAACACATTTAAATAATCTTTGGATTTATCAGCGACTCCACGGACCTTCCTCCACATCACCGCAGTTTTAATAAAAATGATTTTTTTCTCTCCCAGACGTACTGTTTATGTTTCATTCTCCACACAAAGTGTAATAATTATTTCTGGTTTTAATACAGGTTAATCAGTGTTTGATTTCTCAGATGGGCTAAAAGCTAAAGGTTGCCATATTGGAGCTGAACTCCTGCAGTCGGACATGAATCCTCAGCTCTGAGCTTATCTTCTGCAGCAGCTGTTTCATAAAGCAACTGCACCTTTCAGCCTGTTTCTGGCCAGCCTGACGCCATCTCACAGTCCATCTGCCCCGGCGCCGCTAATCTGCCCACAGCTTCTGCTTTAAAATACTTTTCACCTGTTTACACACCCAGAGATTTCAGCACTTTCTGTAACAACATACACACATTCTCCCTCTACACAATCTCTGCATCATAATTTGTCTCCATTTTGAAGAAATGACTCATCTGTTACTGTTTGAAAAGGAAATATCTGGAGGATGAAAGCAAAACATAATGTCCAAGAAGTAAATAGGATTTTATACAGAAATTAATCTGATTTTCTGAACTTGAGTCACAACTTATGACTCTAAACTCAGTCTGACTTTCTAAATGATTTACACTTTAATACATGATTTATGTCACATTAACAGTTTTAATAATAAATATTATTTGAGCATTTTACTCGATACTCAGAGCCGTCAGTACAGGACCGACCTTCATCTTCCCGTCTTGTTTGGACCAAACGTCCATGTCTTTACTGAAGTATCACTTTTATCAATGTGCAATTGTAGCTAGGGCCAAGATTTAGCACAGTAATTTTAATATGCTAAAGATGTAAATGCAATTAATCACATTTTTATAAAACCTTTTAACATCTTTGCATTTGCTCGTCTCTGTAAATCTGACAATGCATCCACTAGCAGCAGTGATGATCAAGTCGCTTCTCTAATTTCTGCTGCTAAATGATCTGATTGGACTGAAACACTATTGTTCTGTTCAAGTTGTGCTAAAAGCTACTTAAGCCTAAAATAGCATCTCAGTGCTAAACATGTAGCTAATGCTAACGTCAACAGCTACAGCCCACATTTCTAAAGAAGCTCCTGAAACTCAGGAGAGATGAATTTACTCCAATCTGATGGTTGAGGAACAGATTAAAAAATATAAATGTCTTTATTAGTGAGCTCATTATGTCTATTTACTAAATAATTCAGCAGCAAAAAGGCTTTCTGAATTGAAAATGCTGCTTATTTTATTAATATATTGCTTTGAATTAAGATGTGATCATTTACAGACCCTGTGATGAACTCAAATAAAAACTGTAATTCCGCCACTAGTTTCATCTAAACATTAAAAACATTTCATGCTTCTCTCAGCCAGTTAACATGAAATACCTTCAGGACCAGATGAACCAAATTTACATCCATTATTGAACTATTTTCTGTCATCATGGCTGCCATAAACATCTGTGTCGTATCTGTCTGAAAGCTTCGGAGGATGCTGTGTCACGGTGACAGGAAATAATCAGCTACTGGTTCCAGTTTGTCTCAGATGGAAGAGGAGGGAATAAACTGGAGGCTACTGCTGTGTCCTAATTCTTTGTCCAGATGGTCAGGGTAAGCAGGACTTCCAACAATTAATTACGGAGCGAGCTGAGCGCGGTCAGCATTCCTCAGGACGTCTGAGCCAACAGCGGCTCTCACCTGAACGCCTGCCGCCGCGTGCAGCAGGCAGGAATCCAAACCGTCCTCCACATGTCTGAAGAGCTCATCTTCTGTGGAGAAACGTTAACCTTTGTCATCATAACTTCAGTAAGCCTTACTGTGGTGGGATTTACAATAAATTACTGGCCCCAGGTTCCCACTAAATTTGCTGCTTTTCCCCAACAGATTCAACAGATCTGAAAGCTTTGCTTCCTCTTTGCAGAGATGAAGAAATTTCTTTCCAAACAAGAAAATGTTAGTTTTCTCTTGGCAAGTGGCATTTGTTTGTCTGTGTTCTGCAGTTATTTTGATTTACTGCATATCCTTCATCATAAAGGCCTGGCTCCATTACAGAATCCAGGACACAGAACATTTAGTTCTGCTCCATTAATAGCAGAAAAAGTGAGATCTTTGTTTTCAAACAGCAGGCTGCAGAATGTGACCAGTCCTCAGTTCAGTATCAGGGAAATAGAGTTGGAGTTTTATTGACATCAGTTATAGTCATAGAGGAATGAATAAATAAAATGCATCAGAATGGATACTCACACACGGTTCGATCGACGGGTTAAAGGTGAAATAAGACTGCAGTTATTGTTGTGGCTCATGTGAAGCATCAGATATGAACTTATGTGTTAGCCAGCATCTGCTTTTATCCACTGATGGCTGCAGTCGACATTTAGCTGCACACAGATGAGCCTATTATATTTCCTCAATGGATCTGCTGTTAAGATGATGCGTTTTAGTGCCGTTCATCATTTCAATGTTGCGTTAGCTTAGAAATTCAATATCATTCCTACGAAGGAGCATTTAAACTGCCCACTACAATCAGCGCCGGACCAATAAAAGCTCAGTTCCTACCGGCGCATGCAGAAGTCATAACAATATACCACAATGTTAATACATTAACTCAGAAAGAGACGGAGAAAAAAACAATTATTTTCAAACGTTGCTTCATCTGTCCAATCCAGCTGTTTCCAGAATGAGCTGGTTGCTTATTGCTTTTTAAAAATTCAAGCACCATAAATCATCTGCAGGCTGTGGCACTTTTTCTATCATTACTGCATATGAAAGCAATTATGGCAACTAAATTAAGGATTCCTGATGTCTAATGCATTAAAGCTGGAGCTCACCCGTCGGCCTTCGTGTTTCTGCTTCCTCTGTGATGCTGCGATAATTCACTCTCTCTCACTGCTCACTTTTTGCTCCGTCAGTCAAACCAAAGCCTGAACTTGAGTCACAAAGTGCCACCAAAAGTGATTAGAGCGAGGAAGAGTCCTAAGCTGGGCCTTTTCTTCCTCTGTCCGTAATGAGGGCTTGCCTTGCAAACAGGATGAATTATGCTGCTGCTTTTCTTAAGCCTCAGCACTTCACTGAAACCTGAATGCTCATTACATCTCAGGACAAAACGGCTCAATTCCTCACCTTTTCACCGCTAAGGAGATTAAACCTCAAGCTGACGGCCCACAAAGGCCTCGACGCTCACTAACCGCAAAACTATTCAAACCCTTCCAACTTTTCACGTTTTGTTAAATTGCAAACAAACTTTATTTTATTGAAATGGGACCAGCTGAAAGCAAAGCACACATGATACTCTGATAGTCCTAAAGAAATCTCAAGAGTTAGAATATTTTTCTGTAATGGCTTCAGATGTTATTAAAACCAAATAGTGAATTCCTTATAAAGAGTGAATTCCTGATATTCATCTGCAACTACAATCAGCAAATACTTGAACAGGCGAATATCTGACGACTTTAGTAGTTTTTACACCAAACAAGAGTAATTGTGAGTAACGTTCTACTCAGCCTGTAGTGAATCTATGAATGAGGCCGAGATCTACAGGTTAAGGTCTGCTAGCATGAAGCTGCTACTGCTGCAGCGACACACACAGCCACAATGCTGTTGCAGCAACACGCTGCTGCTGCAGCGACACACAAAGCCACAATGCTGCTGCAGCGACATGCTGCTGCATCCTTGATGCACAAACAAGCGTTATCACAGATCCTCCTCCATCTGCTCCAATAAACTCGACACATCTTCATGTTCCTGCTGCTACTTATTTTCACTTCTGTCTGATTTTATTTCTTATACACAAATATACATGCACATTTTGTAAAAACAGGATTATTCTACTCATCTGAACATCTATTTTTAGCAAAGTATCTTATTTTGCTAAATGTTTGGTATTATTTGCTCATGTAAATTTGCCCAGACTGCACAGTTATTTTCTGTTTTTATATTTAATATTTTCTGTGAATCTGCTGGTAAATCTGACAGTAAGAAGTATTTCTGCTCTATTCATGAACTCCTAGTTCACCTCTAAATGGTTAAAAATAAGAATAATGTAAAGGTTTTCAGGGTGGTCTAGTCAAAGTCTGGGCTTAAATATTAGGTAAACCTGAAGTGTAGTTGTTGTAGAAGCAGTGATTAGATTTATGGAGTAATTATTTTTTCTTACTAAATGAGAACCTGATTTTAAAACAGGTTTTTATTTCATCTGTTGTTAAAATATATTTGATTATCAGAAAATCAGCCAATTAAATCTCAGTTTTTCTCAGAAGCTCAACACCGATTGGCCAGTAATTTACGCTCCCATGATGCTTAAACGACATTGTGTTCAGTCAGACTTCAACATGTAATAAGTGAAAAGCTGAGCTGTCTGTGCTGCAGCGTCCATCACTCAGCGGCTCCACAGGGGCAGATGAGTTAACGGGCCGGGCCGGGACACACTGAGGTTCTGTTGCCGGGCGGATGCGGCTCGGTAAAGCAACAGAGACATATGCGAGCCGCTGGCGGCCTCACAGAGGGCAGCTGGGTGGGGATCAGTGTGGATCTGGTGCAGTTTGGACTCGGTTTGCTCCATCTGTGCAGCAGCAGACGTCAGCTAACCGAGGCGGTACCAGCTCAGTTATCCCAAACACTTTAATTAGACAAAGAGACATTAGCATCAACTTACTGAGACTCAAACAATTTTATGGAATATTAATTAGTGATTGAATGAACTCTTGTGAATTAAAGATTCTGCTGAATCGGGCGCTGATGGGACTTTTTCCATTTAAAGCACTTTCCTTTATCACCAGTGAGAAATTCTTGCTGAATAAAAATACATTATTATAACCAAATTAACTTCCACGACTCTGCTGATTGATGGGAAATATTTACTGTGTAATAATTAATCCGTTTTTAATCAGCAGCCTGGAATGAATTCGTCTCTTTCCAAGCCTAACAGCCTTCTCACCCTGCAGTCCTGATCCGCTGTTCTTACCTCTGAGCCTCACAGCGGCAGGAAGCCGCGGCATCGCCGACCGGCTGGACGGACGGACGTTCTGGTCACACACAGAAAGACGAGCTGCGTTTGTCATTCAGATCCCCTCCAGGTCCAGGGAGCAAATCTGTTTAAGTTCACAAAGATCGCAGGAATACCGAGCAGCTGGGATGGTTTGGTCTGTTTGTCTGCTAATGCAATCAGAGGAGGCCAGCTAGTTACCTAGTCTGGTTAATTAACCCACAGAGGTTTGGAGCGAGAGGAGGCTGTGATCTCAATAGGCCTACTGGGCTCAATCAAGGCCGCGAACTGAACACTGTATATGGCATAAAAGTGTTGTAGTAAACACATTCTCTTCCCTGTGGAAGCCCTGGGGAGCGACTAATCAAACCGCAGAGCCGCACACAGTGGTGCCGATCCACCAAATGAAGAGCAGGAAGGAGAGAAAAGATGAAACTGAACCGGCAGCCCCCGGCCCTCTGCTCCAAGCCCCGGGACGTTTCGGCTCCGCCGCTCCCTGTCCGGATTGTTTTCCCTCCAATGATGGGAAGAAATCGTGCCTCATTGCTGGAGTTCTGCTTTGTCTGTAATTACGTGCTTCACCTTGCGTGGTTTTGTTTCACAAAGAGTTAGCATGGTGCAATTAGGGCAATTTCATTGATCTTTGTTTAATCATTCAGCACAGGCAGCGATCATTAGCAGGCTGTTGTTGATTAACTGAGCTCCTGTTTTTGTCTTTTGTTCCAAAAATTATAAGCCTAATCTAACCCAGCGCCGGCGTCTCTGCTATTGTTGTGCCACTGCAACCTCTTTGTCTTATTAATGCTCAACCAAATGAACAAAAAGCTCATTCCGGTTCAACTCCACATGCTTCACATCATCACTGGGCTGTTCTAATGGCTCTGAGCAATTAATAAAGTGTCCTAAATGTGACCACAGAAAATGGTACCACACTTATTATTTCTATTTATTAAGTAATGATGGATTATTTCCCAAACACACGCCCCATAAAGGTTCATATAGTGTAAAGAAAAACAAAGTCAAACACCCAGAGGGGTTGGTTTCCTTATCAAACTCGACCTGGACTGAAACGAAGGAGAGCGCAGAGGAAACAGCAAAGTTTCAAATGAAATCAGCGGGTCAGAACATTTATCATCCATCCAGGTCTTCTTGTAAATGACGACAGGGTCTCGCCCCCAAATTTCCCAGAACACGGGCAGAAAATAAATAATTAAAAGCCAATTTTTTCCCCACGAGTCGCCTGAATGATGAATGATGAGGCTTCAGTTGCAGGTTTGAGGAGCAGAGTTCAGGCGTTGGAGGAAAAGAGGGACGACGGGGCAGGAGTGATGTGTGATGCTGCGGGTCACCTGCTGACCTTTTATTCTCCTGCTGGAACCGGTTCACAACATCTGTGTAACGCTCTCTCAACAAGACGCAGAAATCTACTCAAACTTACTAACACATCATCCTACGAATGCAAATATAAAGAAAATGACGAAAAATATGTTCCAGAGCCGCAACGCTGAATGCTGCTGCACCGATTTCAGTGATTTATTTAAACTGTTCTTTAATAATTACACGGGTCACATCTTTAATTATGTTTAATTATAATACATCGGTGCACAAGTTTAAACTTATTGGGGCTTTTCTCAAATCCTCACAGGGTGAGGATGACACAACAGATTAAAGCTGTTCATGCAACCCAGCCTTTGGTTAAATGTTCCTTAGCAAGCTGCAGAGATCGAAAAACTTTTTCTAACCCAACAAGAATCTGCCAGCATTCCTGCCCAACCTGAGACGCCTCATTTAATTACTTACTTTAGGTCTCTATAAATGCTCCATCAGGCTGAAGTCCAAACCTAAAGTTAGCCCCTTTAATCCAGTCAGAACCTGGAACCTAACCGTCATGATCATGGCAGACGCACATTTTATGGAGTAAAGAAGAATGAAACCCCGGATTCAGCATGGATCCCTTTAAGATCCACTGGAATGTCAAGTGGTGGCTGCATCATGCTGTGGGATCATGGAACAAGAAACAGATGAGAGCTGCTGCAGATTTACTGTTAGTTTCAGCTTCTAGACGGTAAAACCTGAACAGAACCGGTTCTGAAATGAATAAAAGAAGCTAACAGAAAACAGCCAGTCCTGCCAAGGAGAACGGTAACATATCCTAAAATATCCTAAAATATATTAAAATATCCAAAAATATATTAAAATATCCTAAAATATATTAAAATGTACTAAAATATATTAAAATGTACTAAAATATCCTAAAATATATTAAAATATCCTAAAATATATTAAATATTAAACCATCCCAGCTCCTTCTGGATGTTGGCTGATGGATGTATAAATGACTGGAGGCTCTGCATCCAGAAACAAACATTAAAACTGAGAATCTGCCTCGTGATAACAGATGAAGTCATCTTTGAAAATGGGATGAAACATTTCGATAGTTTATTTTTACAATAGAACAGCATAAAAATCCAAACCATTCCATGTGGACGGGATCGGCTCTGGTTTTAAGAGGGTTAACAATCGTTATTTTCCCAGATGAATCAGTGATTTTCTGTCGCAGGTCGCCTACTTACCCTGAAAAACTCTCAACAAAGAGTTTGAACTTTTTGAAGAGCAGCAGCTCTGCTCTAAGCAGAGTGGATGCATTATTTATTATTTTACTGGGTTTGATTTGTTTTACTCTCTGAACAGAGACTTTACCGTCTGAATCTGGAGAAGGTTTCAGTTATTAGCTGTTTTAATAAAAAAGCAGAAATTTAAACATCACTGACTGATCCACAGATACATTTCTGGCTGGTTTGGAATAATTTAGGATTCTGTGTTTTGGACGGACTTTAAAAACCAAACTAACCTCTTTTTTTTTTCTTATTTTAAAGCAAAAATTGCTCAAATTTCCCCCAAAGTCACAAAGAAAGCTTCCTCTTGGCAGCAGAACAAAAGGAAAACGGAGCTTTAATCAAAGTGATGATTTCTTCAACAATTAGGCTTCCTGTCCTCCTGCTTTCATTCGTGCTAAATTTCTAGTTAAATCACTTTTTTCTGCTTTGCTCCTTCAGCCTGAACCTGCTGTGCAGGTTCTGGCAGAAGAATCCAAACATGTCACTTTCAGTCATTTTCACCAGATGAGGTGTTTTTTTTTTTCCATTTTTAAGGGCAGAGACAGAATATGGGTTGATGATGCTGACAGGCTGTGGAGTGAATGATAACCACAGCAACATGTTTCTGGCACGTTTGCTTCTCTCTGGGTTTCCTGATAAACAATAATTGACAAGTTTAAGCCTGTTTCCAAGTGGACACTCTGCCTGAAAAACACGTCAGCTTTATTTACACCATCCACCTAGCAGCCTGTCTTTGCAGCATTTCTGTCCCTTCTCAGAATATTTCTTGAAGCAGCAGAAAAAACTATTTTCCGACATTAAATGCTACCTGCTGATGTAGCTGTGTTGACTATGCATCAGTTGAGGCATTATTCAGCGGAGGAAGCGTGAATTGGACGTGAAGGCTGGGCAGACTGTTTATCAGACCAGCCCATGTTTTAAGTGACAGTTGAATCATAGCAGATATTACATTAGTTTTCTCTTTTTGAGGGCAGCAGCTGGTGAGACAGGAGAAAAAAAACATTTCTTCAATTTATTCAAAAATAATAACAGCTGGAAAATGTTGAAAGTTCAGGCCGTAAAGGCGCTGATGGAGGATCCTTCAAGGCTTCAGGTGAAGCTACGTGGGTTTGCTTCCAGCTGGATGTGACCTTTGACCTTCATGTCTTTACCTCGTCTAACTGCACTCCCTCTTCACTGAAATAATTTGTGACTAAAAATGAAAAAGATCTTGAATAAAACCTAACAGACTGAACCTACAGGGACAGATATGATCAAAATCATAAACAATCAGCTTTCGGTCCAGTTTATAGTGCAAATATCTGTCAAAATGAGACAAAACTCATTTATTATTAAGCAAGATATAGAAGCTTGTTTTAAATCCATAATTCCTTATTATAGATGAAAAAGTTTTAGTTCCACTGGCAGATTATTTAATTTGTAACATTAATCTATAAATCTAGATAAATGCTCTGCATTTGTTTTGGCTGATCTTATTTTGGCCCTTTAAACTTCCTGAAAGCAGATTTCAGACATTATAAAACATTATTTCATTATGTAACCTCCCATAACCAAACTGCTTCATGAGCTTCTGGTTAAATTCAGCTTATAGAAAATATATTCATTTGTGTTGAAAATATTCCTTTAATCCAAATAAACCTCATTCATTTCATGTGAATTAAGTCATTTGTTTCCAGGCTGTTGTTCCAGTCTCTTCTTAACCTCCCAACTTATGTTTAATATTTTCACACGGTTAGATTTCTACTGTTCATTATTATTATTAAATCAAACATAACTCTGTTTAACCTTCCATCTGTCAACGCGTCTGTTGAGTTAGAGAATTTATCCGAATCCCAAAACAACTAAAGAGTTTAACTTTAGTTGCATAAAACATTATTTGTTTCATGCAAATATGTGTTTGAGATTAGATTTAATTAAGATAAAATATCTGAGAGCAACTTTTAAGGATCTTAGAAAACATGAAACATAAAGCAGAGGTCAGGAGAATCAATGCAGGAAAACGTTTTACTAAAACAGCAACGAAACGGTTCAAGATGAGCATGAAGGAGTGAGACTCCTGTCTGCTCTAAGAGACGCGTAGATTAATATATAAATGCGGTTCGGTGTGAGTGCCGTCTTTCCTCCCGCAGCCTCAGGTGAGGATATTATTGCGTTATGTTTTAGTTATCATGTCTCACACAGTCAGCTCTGAGAATGAATTTCTGCATGGCTGCCTGTCGTTTCCGGACCGATGCTTCACAGGAGCTGCAGCTAGAAACACTTTCTTCTTCTCTGTCACATTCTGTCCCTTTTATAATACACAACCATTTTTTATCTGCAACATTTCTTCTCCAACAGCCTCCTGTCCACCAACACAGCTGAAGTTCAGGCTGTCAGTGACTGACGCTGGCAGCTGTCAAACCTCTTTGATTTTATAGATTTTCTGACCAGCTTGACACCCAGGAATTTCTCCACCAGGTTTGAATTTAATGCTCAATGCAGATTTAGTTGAGCATCAGCAGAAAAAGCTGCAGCAGGAGCTAAACCAGGATGTGAAAACCTGTCTGAATGCTGAGTTTCTGCTAAAGCTTCCACTCAGAAACTTTTCTAAAACAAGCTGAAGCCTTTAAAGTCGTTAATTATTGTGTGGACAGGAATGAAAAGTAACTTGAGGCAGTTTTTCATTGATACGAGTCGATGAGAAGTGAGATGGTGAATCACCAAATGGATCCGCGCCCAGACCGGCAGAATATTACAACTGGCCCACACAATCCCAGCCTCTGCATGGACAGACAATACAGCCTTTTGTCTTTCACATGAATAACACAAAACAAACACAAAACCACTGTTACTCACCAATATTCTTAGATAATCACAGTGATATGCAAATGCGTCATGAAACATCTATTCTGCCGTGTCAACAGCACAAAGATGCAGAAAAACTGTTGATCGTTAAGTTGGACTGAAATACATTTTACACTTTTACATGAACTGATTGTAAAGAAAATATTTAAAATTGGTTTTCAGAATTTTACTGCTCAATCTCAGCTGGGATTAAACTGCAGCTTTTCTCAACAACAGAGAGAATTTAACCAGAACAAAACGTGTCTGAAAATGAAACTATTATTGGCAACTAAGTTTCTAACATGTTGAACATGAATTAAATAAAAAGGTAAATCATAAGTAACAACTCGTCTGTTAAGAAATGAATGCAGTCGCTCCAGGACTTCATGATGGTTTTCATGAATCCTCTGTAATAAAAACATTTTGGTTTTGGTATTTTTAAAATGAGTCTTGAAACTTTTTTTCTCAGGAAGCTCCTTCCAAAATCTACGTATAAACGAAAAAAGATGAGAAAAAAATGAAAAGCAGACAGACTGGACTCAATTTTTACTCTACAAAGAATTTAAATAGTTTGATATGAGATGGTGACATAACTCATAAACATGTTCAGGTTTTGCGTTATGACAGTAAATGTTACTTTTTGTTTCGCTCTCAGATTATAACCTGACAGAAAGTAAACCTGAGGCAGCAGAAGTAAGACATACTGCCACCTACAGGTGGGAGTTGGCATCACTGGAATCCACCAGTTTTACGGGAACATTTGGAATAAATTGATAATTATATATTAGCATGAAAAATCAGGGATGTGTTGATTTGTGGAAAACTAGAGGGACTTCAGATCAACTTTGTAATATTATTTGAACCTTATTCTTTTCTTTCTAATCTTTAACTCTCAGTATTTGTTGCTGCAGACGACAGCAGAAGATGGATGTTTGCATGTTGCTGCCTGGCCAACCTCGGTCCGGGTAAAACAGAACCGCAGCTAGAAATGGATACATATCTTTTTCAGTCAATATGACCAAAAGGGGCAAAAGCTGAGTTGCATTTATTCTCAGAAACATTCATCAAATGTGTCTCCTTTTGTGTTTATGCTGCTGGTGCATCCAGAGAGGACTTCTGGGATTCTTTCCTGTTGGTGGATAAAGTATTGTGTTTTAAATTATTAGATCGGTTTTGAAGTCGGCCACATTAGTTTTGATAAGCAGTGAATCCTATATGACTGTAATTGTCAGTCAGACATCAGGTTTCCTCGTAGAAAATGCAGAGTGAACAGTTTGAAGCCAGCCACTGTTTTCTCATTAAATCAGCGACGCTGTTCATTAATTGTTCTGTGACTGACTGCAGAAGCAAAACAATGCAAAATATCACTGACTGAGATAACAAAATATTTCCCAAACATCATGTTCAGGCGCGTTCGGCACTCAGTGGCATTTATGTGATTAGTTGAGGTTGAAATTAGCGACTCTCTTCTTGCAGCCGGCCCTAAAGATCCTTCCCGTTCAATTTAACGCCATGTTGCCCTCGTCCTCCTTAGCTACTTGCCTGTGCCGTTCCAACACAGTGCATCGCTTCTGCTCTCTGATTGGACAGGACGCGCTACAGTCCTAGCCAGAGTCTGGGTGACCGTAACCTCTCACCCAGACTCTGCTGCTTCACTTAGCTCAGATTTAATTAACTCCAAGCAGCAGCGCTGGCTCCACACCAGGAAAGGAGCAAAATTACAAACTAGACCCTCAAACTGACATGCTGGTGATTTGGGTGCAGTTAGTGAAATCCATGGAAGACAACACAAAGCTTAAGTTGTGTGCTTTGGGCTACCATGTTTCCCTGCTCACCCAGCTCTTTATTCCACTGATTTCCCAAACTTCACTCCTTCCAGCTTCCTCTGTTGTTGTAGCTCTGCTTAATTAGGCCCCACAGTTACACAATGCTATCAGCCTCACTTTACCAGTGAAGGAAGAGAGAAACAGACATGAGGGGGTTTCTCACCCAGCTTACATAAAACTATAGCAGGAAACCAGCCTGACATGCCATAACTCACCTCCAGCTCTCCTGCTGTGGGAGGAAACCAGCCGGCAACATGCAGACACATGGGATTGATAATGTGAGCTCGACATGGCGGCTGGATTGATTCTATATTTAAAGACATGCAAAGTGGCAGATCTATTTAAAAGCAGCGTGTCCAGCTGCTCCGGCCTCCGATCCTCCTGAATCCAGAACAATCCGCCCGGACTCCTCCACAGCGGCGCAGCAGCACTTGACAAATGTGCTAGCCTTGTAAAATGCTTGTTCAAGCACAAACATATCTGGACTATTTATCTTCCTGCTGGAAGATTTATCAGAATATGAAAGCATATCAACCACAGCCATTTCGTCTGGAATCAAAGCTGACAATAACTGGCAGACATTTGGCGAATGATAGATGGTGGAGAGTGGAGGAGAAGTGAAAATGGCTGTTTTCACACTACAATTATTTCATGCTTAATATCCGCTTGGTTTCCTCCCAGTTATTCACATTTCAGTGGAGTAATTCTGACGGGGTTTGAACAGAGACTCGGAGTCTGGAGGAAAGATTTTCTCCTGGATCAACTTCTCCGACCTCAACCTGATCAGCCATGAAGACAAACCTCCTCCTCCTCAAGATGCCGTATGAAGTTCTGGATGCAATTTCAAGCACAAAAATATTAGATTTTCTCAGATTTTCTTTATTCTAACAAAGGGATTTTCAGCAATTTGTTTATTTTGGCAAAATGTACACAGATCATGTTAACATGTTAGGAAACAAAATAATTCAAAGGAAAAACCACAGAAACACCTACACATCAAACTTAAATAAAACGATCGATATCAGTATTGATGTCAGTATTGATACTGTATTAACTATTGGACCAACACCAACATATGCAGAGTCACAAGTTAAAATAATGTCTGCCAGTGCTTCCTCTGGCTCAGACAGTGGCTCTTCGCTCGTCATACTGTAGGTTTTCTAAGACATTGAGAAAGTGATGGCAGTCACCTGACCTTTAAAATTTGGTTCTGTGTCGTGGTTTTTGAATTTTGAGCTCCCGGCCCTTTAAAGGTCTCGGCACGTCCCTGATAGAGAGACTCTGCTAAATCAAGTCACAGGAAGTTAATTTGTTTCTCTAATTCTCCAGTCTCTGCAAAGTTACCACATAATTATTTACTGTGTAGAGCTGAGACTGAAACTGATTGCCTCATCTGACCTCAATCTAATCTGCTGCAGATTTTCATTTGAAGAGACGATGTGTGGGTTTTAGTAATAGCAAGTGTTGGAGTCCCTGATTGGATCTTCCAACCCACAGCATACTTCTCCTTTTCTAAAAGTTTATCAAAGAGCTACACTGGCAGTAAGGATTTCCACAAACCAGGTAAGTGTGTGTGTGTGTGTGTGTGTGTGTGTGTGTGTGTGTGTGTACTCTGGGACACAGAGTGGTAAACAGCTATGCAGAATGGAAGATCCTGAGAAGAGATGGACGAGTTACTGAGGAGAGATAAAAACCCGCTGAAACCAGTTCAGTCGCTGTGCAGAGAGCCGGACGGAGCAGAAACTATGAAACGGTTAGAGGAGCTTTTAGCTGACAGATGATGTGTGATGTTACTCAGGATGAAGAGCCTCCCCGCTATGCTGGGGCTTCACATGTACGATCAGATACATGTGAACCCACCGGCTGGCAGGGGGCCGCTTCTCCTCTGCATTATGACTTATTGCTTCGGGGTTTGGGGGAAACATGCAGCAAAATCTCAAATCCAGTTTTTATGCAGCAAAATTCCAGAAAGAGCAATAAGAATAGTTAAAGCTACGAACTTACTAATTCATAAAAACACTTCAGTTTTTATTGATTTAGTTAGAGTGTAGCTGAAAACTCATTTTTACAGAGGCAAACATCATAACTACAGCTAATAATATTTGCTTTTTTCTTTTAAATTTAGTGTTGATTAATGTAGCAGAAACTGGAATCATCCTGGTTTTCTCTCATAAGATCACAACGCTTAATTATTCCCAACAAGGAATCTAACCTCTCCTCAGTAACAGTAACATTTACTCAGTGTAATAATGTAGAAGTTGCAGTGGAGTAATTGGGTTTCCACACAGTGAGGACCGATGATGAGCCGCTCCTCCTCGAACCAGACGAAGCACCAGAGAGTCATGCTAAGTGTAAGCATGCTATGCTACACCTTTGCCCACCAGTGTAATGGAAAAGCACCATTAGCGCTGAGCGGATAAAGTGACTGGTGTCCTGAAGCGCTAATGGAAACCAACGTTTGCCTCTGAGGTTTCGGATCTGTTGACCAGCAGCTTTCACTTTAAATGTCTTCCTTCACATTCCTGTCAAACATTCCCAGCATACGAGAAACGATGGTTTATGCACTAATTAAAGACGACTTGATGAATTTACTAAGCAAGATGTGAAAATAACACTTTACAAAAATATCCCCTGAAGATTTTCATATTTTATCACGTTACAATCGTCACTTCAACGTGTTTTAATGGGAATTTATGTGACAAAGTTTCATTTTTAAAAGCAGTGTTTTGTGTCTGTGGATGAATATTATGGGATGGTTGTTGTGCTGGAGGCTGAACCTCCACCAGAGGAAGGAGGATTAATCCAAAATATCCGTATCAATATCAGATTGATACCAGCATGATGAGATCAATACTTGTGTTTGAGATTCTCTCTTGAAATGTTATTTTGTTTTTTTGTAGTTTCTCCCTTCTAGTTCTGTTGGGATTTACTCTTAAGTCATAATCTTTCACACTGTTTAGAAAATGCACACATACACAAATCACAAAAACAGCTAAAGTTCAGACGTTTGATGATAAATCCAGCTTAAATAAAAAGTATCGGTATCAGTATTAGTATCGGTGATACAGACGATGTATTGACTTATCGGACTGATAGTAAAATATGTAAACCGTTTCCACAGCGTTCTCCCTGGTCTTCATGATGCTGCTTGTTCTCCACAGAAACTCTGATGGTTCTGATGGAGAATCTGACAGCAAGTGGTGGGACAGAGTTTTATTTAGGGGTATCAGGGTAAAGGGAAACAGAGTTTTAATCCAGCAGAACAAACAGCTGGTTCTCCTTCATTCAAGTTTATCTTGACAACAATAAATCATATCAGGATTAAAACATTCCTGTTCAGCTGATATTAACCAGACTTTTTCTTATTTTACGTATTCTGAGCTGATTCAGTCCCGTCTATTTTTAACCTGCAGTGCCAGGAAATGAGCTCTTGCTCTCCCGGTGTGAGGACCCTTAAGATTTAAATTACTGCTCCACTGTTTTCAGACTAATTCTGCAAGCAAAGCAATTTAAACTTTCACAAGCGGCTGACAAAAACAACTTTTATAATATTCTTATCACATTTCAATCAGGGCCTAAATCATGATGGCTGCAGCTTGCTCCAGATGATTACAGTGACGTTACTCGACAACCGGTTTGGAAACTATTAACAACAAACTCCAACCTGTCCCCGAGGAAAAACTATAAATGATAATGTTCTTTATTATAAAGTGTGGTCCAGTTAAAGTTTGGGTAAATTCAGCTGCTTTGAATCTAATTTATTGGTATTCATGTATTCATCCAAACTATTTCAGAGCCATCTATGCCTCCAACCATCTTTACATGGAACATTTTAAAATAAACCATACATATTTCAGATTATAGCCGCTTGTTATTTTTGAGCTTAACATATGGAAAATCATTTTATGTGCATTTTTAATGGTTCATGATTTATTCACAAACTAACTGTCTGAAATAAACAAGCAGAAAAACCAGACCTCCATGAAAATGAATCAAAATGATACTTTAAAAATAGCCTCCACCAGCATGTGTGAGTCATTAGAGTAAACATGAAAGGCCTTCAGCAACAGCAGAAATATCATATTTATTCCTTTGGTCAAACAATGTGGTGCATCATAACTCTTAACTATCGCTGTGCATTTATCAGCGGGGATCCTGCTAATGGCGGCGCAAACAGGAAACAGTGAGTCCCGTATTTACACTGCAGCTTTTAAATCATCTTTATCAATGAAACTCTGAGCAGCATATGAATTAATAACTGACTCCTGGCTGAATTTCTGGGGGAAATTAACTGCTGATTAGCTGTTTTTATTTTTTCCCTTCTGGCAAAATTCAGTTTTTGAATAACCTTTTAGAACAAATATACCTATCAGTTTAAAAATGTTTTAAATGTGTTCTGATTCTGGATGTGATAGAATAATCATATTCCAGCTGTAAGAAAGTTAAGCTTTTATATTATTTCAAAATGCTGCGAACGGATCCAAAGCTCTGGAAACCATTGATGGAGAAGAAGTGGAGAAGCAAAAAGTTGGCACAAAGCGCGGCAGAGTGTGAGGCTTCCTGCCATGTAGTGGGTTTTCCACAGCGAGACACTCGCAACATTCCTGTCAAAAGAAAGAGGAACAGCCGCGCTGCTTTGGGGGAATTTTAATTTTTTTGTACCAGGCTCTGCAGGGCATCATCACATTCTCGGCTCATTCTCTACCCAGTTTTATTTTTCAGCATTGTTCAGTCCTTTCATTATAACAACTCATCTTCATGTACTCTCTGTAATTTGCCATTTGTGGTCGCCTATGGGGCCTTAAAACGGAAACAATGATGGAAAAAGACAATGATAAGTGAGGCTGGGGCTCTATCTGGGTCCGCAGCAGAAAGCCACATGAAAGGATGTGTTTGTACCTTAAAGTCATTTTGACTGCAGCTGTGTTTCAAAATGAGGGGATGAATCTTATGGGAACAGATTTGAAATCCGCTCTGCTCAGTGCTAAAGAGCGATATGTTCATGAATCTTTACTTTCTACAGTTTCTTTGTTTCTCTTTTAAATATGCGATGAAGCAGGGAATAAGTGTCTCATCAGCATCGAATCATATTTCTGTTTTGATAATGGGTAATCAAACCACCGTATTTAACAAAGGATGACAAAAAGCTCAAATGCTTTACCAAGGTACTGATTCATATCTTGGATGATTCCTTATAACGTGAAGTGACTTCAACCTTTACAGCTTTCAACATGTCTACTCACAGATACATGTATATTTACTAAAGATTTTATGCAATTAATCTTTTTTTAATGACTATTTAGCCAAAAGTCCCAAGCTGGAACCTTTGCATTGTGTTTCTGGTACACCCATAGATCGATGAAGCTGCGTCTCTTGGTCCACTGGGGTCATTTCTGCCATTAGACCGATCTGACTGGCGCTGGCTCAAGTTGTGCTAAAAGCAGTTAGCCTATCAGTGAAGTCTTTCCAGCCTAAAATAGCATCTAAACATGTAGCATCAGCGCAGACGCTAATGCTAACGTCAGTGTCCACGATCTACACTAAATAAGTTCTATGAATGATCAATTAACTCAATTAATCAGTTTAACAGAGTCTGATTTCTGCCTGTCACTCTTCAGGACGGCAGGTAAAACGTCTCAGATTTGTCTGGCATTTCTCTGAAAGTGTTTTCACAGAGAAGTTTGTGACCTTCCAGCCCAGCGGGTGGCGGCGTGTGGAGCGACGTGGATTACAGGAACCAACTCCATCAACACATGCAGGCTGAAGAAATGCAACCTGACAAACGTTCTTATCCCACAGAGCCACGTGTTCAGCATGAAGAGCAGGATGAAGCACACGTTTCTGCAAAATTCTAGGTCTTCTGATCACTTTGTGTTGAAATGAGACCCAGAGTAAAACACTGTGTCCCGTATTACAGGAACTGCAAAGTAAGCAGTAAGTGGCTGCGATTTTAAGTGCTAGGCTGAGCCGGATACTCCGAAGTAACATAAAAAAGGTGTCTGAAGGTGGAGTCTTCTCCAAATGCACGTTCAGCTTCAGAATGAATATTTTATAAAACACTCCATCACATTCTCACTGAGGCCAGAGAGTCTGGAGGATCCAGACGATCTCTGAACGAAGCCATATCTCTGTCACCGCATCGTCCTCGCTCCCCGTCGGCAGGAGGAATGATAAGTGCCAGATGACTTTTTAAAAACCTTAAAAGCACCCATGTTTCCATTTGTCTCCGTGCCGCTGGCTCTCCTCTCCTCTTAAATAATCAGGAAAGCTTCCTTTCTCAGCTCAGACACGAGGAAAAATGAGAGGACAGGACTCATTCCAGCTTCTCTTGAATATCAGCCTCTCGGTATCATAAAGAATCAAGGGTTGATATTTCTAACACAGTTATTACCAAGGTGCAGCTGAGAGGTGGGTGTGTGTAAGCAAAGATGAATGTACTCATTCCACACTCCACCCCAGCATCCAATTCAGTGGAAGTGTCCTTGTGTGTGTAGCCGTTCCTGAAGGATACGCTTCTCGGAGTTGTGAGGCTGAGCAGCGCAGGAACAGACACCAAACAGACAATCAGGGCCGAGCTGAGAGCATCCATTAAGGCTGTCAGTTAGCACAGGCCTTGATTAATTGCACACTGCACAGTGGCAAATTAAGGTAGATCTCAAACCAAGCCCCTCTAAATAATTAGGAAAGAATGGATAGCCAGAGAGAGGAGGTTGGACGCCGGCTGCCCAGTGTCACTCAGTCTGTCTTATATGTAATAAAAGGTCTTAAACTGCTTAAGTGTGGCCAATGATTGTGTGTGGGAGTTTTTTGAGAAACATCACATACCTGTATGCGTGACTGAGATGGTGAGAGCGAGTGAGGAACGAGAGGAGCTGGCAGAGGAGTTATTGTTTCTCTTGTTAACCTTTAGCTGAGGTGCATCCAAAGCTCACGAGTTTCTTTATTTTGCTTCTTTACATGTTTAGTTAAAGTGCAAACAGAGTAGATTCACATCAGAACCGCATTTCATTCCTGAATCCAGCAGGAACCCAGGAATCCTTTCTGAAAACAGGCATTCTGATAATAAGGGATGCTTTAACTTCCAGAACTTGGAGCTGAGGAGGAAGCTGAATCAAACACAGCAAATACATCCTGAATTTAATGAACAACAGACTCCAGGGAGCGCTGAAGACGATTCAAGCTCAATCTGTCCGTTCCTGTTGTCGCGTCAGCAGAGCTGCAGCCCACGGTCACTTCTGACTCTGCAGCAGGGACCGTCCGACCATCTTCATCTCCCCTTAAGGAGCAGCAGCGTCATCAACCAAACCTGCAGCCGTTTTCCTCAGATGCTCACTTCTTTGTCATCGGTGTGTGTGATGGACACGTTTCACCGCCGCTTTAATGAGTGCAGCTGCCTTTTCTCACCACATAGCAACACATGCCTCATTTGCACTTAAATGTGTTTCCAACATGACTCATGTTTGTAGATTCACCTCCAGGTTTTCATGCAACACGTCAGTGTGTCTGGATGCGAACAGCATTATTTTACGGCAGCAGATAAACGTGACCGCAGCAGCCGGACCTCACAGCTACAGAAACGTTTCCTCTCCACTTCTTCTCTTATTTTATGAAGACCAAACCTGACTGGGTCCCAGAGCCACTTTGAAGCTCAACGTCTCTATTTTCTAAGAAAAATATTCACTAAAGACAAAAACTATTTTCCTGCAGGCCGTGTTAATAAATAAACTTCTGTGTTTGTAGATAAATACAATCATTCATGGTTACTCATAAGACAGACATTAAAAGGACAGAATCATATTTTTGTTACTTTTTATCATCTTTAGTGTTATTATATAAAACTGATTAATTCAATGCAAAAACAAAAAGACTTCCAGAATTATTTATACATGAAATCTGATGAGTCACCTTTTATGTAATATTGCTAGCAGGATCTCAACTTCTGTAGAGTGTCACTGCTGCCACCACCTGTTTTGGAGGGGAACTGCATGTTCAAGAGGCGCTCTCACCTGGTCACTTACCGACCAATGGGAACAAAGAATCAATCTGCAGGGGTGGCCAGTGATTGGCTCCCTCTCTGCTCTTTAGTGCCTCCCTCTGGAGGCATGTCTAACTGGGAGGAGACCCGAGAAGGCCAGAACTGGACGACGTCTGGGTTCACTCCCAGACCTGTTGCCCCAGCAACCTGAACTCAGACGGACGGATGCAGAGAAATACGCTGCGGCTTTTTACTGAGTGCATTCAGTTTTTAAACTGTAAACTGGCTCCAGATGATCAGGAAACAGAAATCTCCAGATGAAACTTTGTGATTGGAGCCGGTTGCAGCCTGCGGCTCCAGGGCTGCAGTCAGTTTCTACTGTGAGGTTTATTGTTGTTGCCGGACGAAATGTTACAGAAATAAATAACGTTGTCATATATACAGCAAACTAACAGATGACAGGAGGTTTTTCTGTTCGTTGCTACAAGGACATTTTTATCTGAGTTAGGCCACAAAATATGTGCTCTTTCAAAAAAATCTACAAATATGAAATGTTGTATAAAAAACTAATCACATTCTTTACATATTTATTGTCAAGGTTGGTGCATGTCTGCTACTGAAGGAACGTCAAACCTGGGATTATTTTTTAGTTTGGTATATTTGTAGCGTGTGTCTGCTGGATCTCTTCTTCTAATTATTTGCAAACATGTTGGGACTGGCAAGTCTATCCTCTCCAAAAAATGATTTTCAGCAACAGAGAAGATAATTAGAGAGAGATGAGCCGGTCTCTTTTCCCAGCAGCTGGTAGTCTGGTACGTTCTTAACGGGTCAGGACGCAGCATCACCTCTGTCTTTTCTTTGACAGATCGCCCTGGAGACTCTGAAAGTCCTGTGGCCTGAATCTGCCCCGCTGGAAGAGGCCAGAGGCTGACGGAGACCCAGGGAAGGCCACTCATGTCTGAGTGTGTGATTCGGTGTTCAGGAGGAGAAGATAGCAGCGATGCTACCTGTCTGTACATTTGCAAAGCTCAGCTTTCCCTGCAATACTCTAACCTATTTTATTCACTTCTTCAATTCTGCTGGATGGAACAAACTAACACACAGCAAGTGGACAGGATAACACAGAAGGTTTTGGTCCTGTGGGATTACAGAATGAACTTACATCGGCTCCCCAGTAGGTGGCAGTGTATGAAGTGGCAGTGATAAAAGGTTTGTGAAGCACAGGAGTGGCAGCATTATGCTCTGTGAGTAGTTTTCTTGAGGAGGGCCTGCTGAACTTCACACCAGAGCCTTATGTCTGCTAAATGGAAAATGATCCTCGTGATTCCATCAGGTTATTCCCAAAGCGCCTTATGGAGAACGCCGTCAGTGTTTTGGAGTGATTATTACAAAGTCCTGATAAATGTGTTGGCAGAGAAAATGACCAAGGTGCCAAAACATCCTGACACACCAAATAAAGGGTAATGTCTGAGTGTAAATCTGTAAGTGTCTGGTTTCAGCAGAGGTTATCCCCTGAGATCTCCGGCGTTTCTGTCACACATGTTCAGCACAGCGACAGCCGCTGAGAACCAACATGGTAATTGTTAGATCTGCCAGATGTTTCTGGTTTTTGAATTGGGACTGTCTCTGTCACTCTCCCATGTCTTTTTCACTTTCTCATAAAACAACAAGCTATTTGCTACGCAGCCAGAGCGTAAACTTCATTGTCAGCAGATCTCAGCATGTGTCTTTCAAACGCTGATCAAATGGCTTCTGAGATGTGGATTCCCCAGGAAGTGTGCATTGTTTTGGTTATCCAATTTGAGCAGTGGGTGTACTACACCTCAGCATAAAATTGGAATTATCAGCAGCAACAGGAAGAGAAAAAAATCTCATTTTGTGCTATAGATTCAGCGTTTGAATAAGAGTAGGGTGAGACTGATGTAGTGTGACAAAACAAATACAGAAGATATGCCACCAGGGAGCAGAGTAATGAAAGAACAGCTGAGAGGAGAGGCAGAAAGCGGCTCGGCTATTTTACCAGAAAACGGTGTGAGGGTGAGTCGAGTGCGTGCTCTTGGATGTGTCCTGCTTACAGCGCCTGAGCCAACAGAGATGCAGTGAGAAGACTTGCTGCTCAATCAAAGCCCCTGGAGTAATCTCTCATAAGAACACAGTTGGAACAGGCGAGAGGACGGCCATTTCATCCAAGAGTATTAAATCCCTATGCCCAGAAACAGGACACCCCACTGAGGCGATGCAATTTTGAAGGCGATGTGAATACGAGTAAAGAAAAAAGTATTCATAAGGCCAGTGCTGACACTAAACAAAGACTGGAATGAAGAAAAAGGGAAGGCAACACGCCTCAGTGATTGGCCAGAGGAGGAACTCCCCTGTGTCTCAGTAGATATGTCTCTGCTTCTCTCCATGGCGGAGCAATTTTGTCCTGGTTATAGCTCCTCTATCTTCTCCCAAGCTACTCCTTATTTCAGCATTTCAATTTTCCTCCCCAGTGTAGGCACTGAGTACTAACCTACTTCAGCCTCTCTCTCAGACAAGAAAGGAGGCAGAGAAGAAGAGAGAGCGGGAACTACCGGGATGTTAGCTTGGTCATTCTTCTGCTTCAAAACAAGAAATGCTGGAAGGTGATGTTTTTCAGAACATGCCTCATAAACTGCACATTTCCATGTTGCCAGAAGACGTCCTTCATGAGCGGTAATGCATGTTTAACCGAGGCTGTCTGGAGTCACTGCTGCGTTCAGACACTCAGTTAAAACCACATCTGAAGGAGACAGGTAGGAGACAAGCTGAAAACCCAGAGAAATGGACTCGGTTCCTGTTAGATGAACGGATGTTTTCTCTGTGAAAACTGCAGATACTGTATGAAATGTACGAGTTCACCTGGAACCAGAGCAGCTGCAGGGCTGAGAGGAACAACTTCCTGTCGTGGATAAAGAAAACCTGAACAGACATGACTGAGTTTCAGATGATGAATCCATCCATGAGGGGAAGGCAGTCCACGCCAACCTGGCCCACTGTGAAATTTCCCCAAACCTAATAACTGCTTGTGACGGCGTTGGCGACGAGAACAAAGAGAAATTTAGACCTCTGAATAAATTTTGGCCCCTCTCTTCATTACAAAATTGTTCTCATTCAGCCACATTCGGTTTCTCAGCATAATCAAAGTGTTCACAGTCCACAGCAGCAGTTCAATCAGAGTATGCTCATACTTTGACTACACCACTCTGAAATCTTCATTGTATCTTTTCAGTGATTCGTGGGTGGATTGTCTTGGTGTGTTCAGGTCTCAGGTCACAACCTGATGGCTGGACATTCAGCTTTTTCTGCTAGAGTGTAAAATTCATGACATCTAGTTCCTGAAGCAGCAAAACAGCCAAACACCTGAACGCTAGCAGATCATCTGGCTGTGTGTTACAGAACGTACGTCTGGATACACAAGTTCAGAGGCTCTGTTTGTCCGGTTTCTCTTTTTACTGTTGGATAATGACCTCTGACCTTTGGGGAACTGCAGAGCCTTAGGGTACATTCACAGCAGCCCTATTTATTCTGCTTTAATTGAACTCATTCATAGAAAGTCCGGTTGGTCTGTGGAGATGTGAAAGCTAATCAAACTCTAATCAGGACCAAAACTCTGGTCTCCTACAAACCTCGGTCCGGATTCGGTTCAGTTCGAATGTGAACGACAAGCGAACTGGAGACTGCTCTGAAAGCAGGAAGTGGACGACAGCGCAGGGCCTTCTGGGTAAATAAACCAAAATAAAAGTCTAGCTTGTGGTCTTTTTCCAAAGACAAAAAAGAAATAATACAAACGTTAAAATCTGACGCTACTCCATTTTTGTGTCCATTTGGTGAAGAAGGAAGTTGCTCTCAGTGCCTTCAGAGGTTTTCATGTGGTTTCCTTCAGTAGTTCTTGGTGCAGCGCCCCCACAGGCCAGGAGGGGAACAGGTTTAAAGGGTTTGGTTCGTTTGACTCCGTATGAAAACAAACCACCGCAGCTGAAAATGGAACGAACGTTGCAGCTTTGGTCTCTATAACTTGGGTAGGTTGGTCACTCCTGGGACGGTTCTCCCGGGTTTTCTCCTCCTGTAGATCCTGGTTTCTCTCAGAATTAGTTTGGTAATCCTTTCTGGTCTGATGGACGTCTGACTTTCTAATCTTGATTTTCTCTACACTGTGACGTCATGTTTTAATTTCTTAGCTCTTTCAGGTTCCTTTATGACTGCAGGTTCTGTTGGTGGTGATCAGAGCTGGGAGTGGCTCTGACATTAAAGTGATTCGACACAAACTGAATTTCCTCTGTTTGGGACAATAAAGGTTGTTTCTATTCTGACATTTTCATTCGGCCTCAGTTGATTTGGACAGATTTTCCCTTTATCAATGATTGTTGCATCTTTTATTTACTCAGGGCATCTATGTTTGGTATTAAATTTGTAATATGACCTGAATCGTTAAAGCATGAAAAAGCGAAAGCAGAAGAAATGATGATCTTATTGCTGGGTGAGAGCATGTGATGAAGACGACGCTGTCAGGATCTGATCCCCTGACAGACTCAAGGTCTTACAGCCACTTACAAAAGACTAGTGGGTATTTAGCCTGATGTCAGCTTATTGCTAAAATGTTTCGACACTGATGCTCATTTGTTACCCTCAGGGGCTCAATTGTAATTCATTATTAATTCTTTAAGTCAGTTTTATTGCCCTGAAAAGATAACAGAGTTCTCCCCTCATTAGCACATGATCAAATCAATTAAAACCAATCTACAGTCAGCTTAATGGAGCCTCTCCAGTAACTTCACTGTCTCCTAAAACTGCTCTGAGAATAAAAAGTAGAACAGGTTTCTGTAGCCTCGTGCTTTCTGTTTCATCTTTCATGCTTCTCATTCCTACAATATCTGAGCTTAATCGTCTTTGTTTTGGGATTTTCCAACTATCCTCTTTCAAAAACCCATCGCCTTTTCTGCCTGACGCTCAGGAAAAGCCTCTCTTCCTGTTGTCAAACATTTATCCACTCGTGAGACGTCCCTCCCCTTCTGCTCCCCTTCAAATCGTCCTTCAAAAGGTTTCCACACTTGCTTTCTAGTGTTCCCTGAAGACCAGAACTAGAACGAGAACGGATGCAAATTAAAAAAATAAACACAATTTATTGCTAATTTGAACACAGAACTCCCAGAGAGAATTACGGACCTAACAGTGGAATCAGGCTGATAACTGGAAAATCTGACAAATTTGGTTTTGTTTGTGCTGCGACTTCTGTGCCAAATTATATTTTTATTAATGTTAGAAAGACTGACCTTAACTTCCAACTCCAGTAATGAAACCACATAAATGCTTTGAGTTCTGACGGGCCGGCGCTGAGCATGCTGCTGTGGTTCTGACCCGTTCTGTCCTGTATTCTCCAGCAGGCCTCGCTGTGACCTCTGACCTTCAGGTCTGTTCATAGATTTTCAGATGGATTCATGTCAGAACAGAAAGTTTCCCCGGGTATATTTCAGATCAGTGACTTTTTTTCACCCCAGATTTTTATCAAGAATATCGTGTTACATTTCCCTGTTATTGGTGCTCAGACAGATGAAGGCATGCATGGTTTACAGAAACTTTCTAACTAAAGCTCTTCCAAACTGTGAACAATATTAAATCTGGTTGTTCTTCAGTGTTGTGTTGAGTGATTTTGTAAAGTTCTGCAGAGGTTCTGCGGTTCTGCCCAACAGGAAGTGAAAACCTTTTCAGGACCAAAAAGAGACACAACTGTTTTCTAAGCTCTGGCAGATTTCAGTTGTTATCTCAGCTGTTTCTGCTTTTTGTTTTTCATTTTCTCCATGTTTTCAACACTTATTCCCAGAGTTATCCTACTTTATTATACATAATTTACTTGGCAGATTCATTAGTTTTTATTACCTTACTTGTGTAAATTATCAACAGATGCAGAAATGTTTGCTCAGAAAATCTTCATGTTTTCCCTGTTGGAATAAAACTTTAATAAATCTCAAGACAGCAAAAAAATTACTGCAAAATAAAATCCAACTTTCTTTTGAAAGATTTGCTTGAATCTGAATATTTAAACTCAAAGTGAGTGTAAGTGTGAGAAGATGTGAGTCGGGTTCCTGCACTGTGACCGGACCGATGTCCCTCCAGATCCAACCTGGGCCTCCATCACTTCAGAGGCAGGAGGACGGAGCCGGACGCTGCACGTCCAGCAGACCTTTGGGAATAGAAACGTCCTCAGACCTGCTGCTGCTGCCTGAAAGGTCCCTGAAAGGTGGCAGCGCGATGTAACAGTCTCTCTCTCGTTTTTCTGAAAGTGGGACACTGCTTTTCCCCAGAGACTGTAAGCTCCCAGCAAGTGTCCGCCTCTTTCCCTGAGCCGTGGCGTCTCTCCGAGTCTGCTCAACATTTAAAGGATTTGGGCCTTCAACTATCAAAGAGTGGCAAACTGTGGCAGGAACTGTGGGAGAGCCGTGGCTTCGACTCGGAGTTTGATCTGCCCCGGGGCAGTACAGGTCAGCCTCCGAGATTATGAGAGCTTCAGGAGACACTTTAGAGAAATCCACCAAAATTCAGCTGAAGCAAATAAGTCCTGGTAGCAGATTCCTGGCTGAGAAGAGCCGGCAGCTGAGGGTAAGAGTTTGAATTGATTCCTGGCTAAGAAAAGCTTTCTGTTAGTGTTACTCTCACTGCAGGTGTAAGCACCAATGCCAGTAAACTGTAAACTTGATCTCCTTCTCTTTATCTCTTAAAAAAAATCAATGCACTTAAAAAATAAAAGTAAACTTGTTCTAGAGAGAAGGGATGTGCAGCCATTTCCTAACCATGTTTGATATGCAATTCAGAAATGATATATAAAACACTTGTGTGCTTCTCTGAATGATCAGATGTAAAGGATCTGCAGAGCGAAGGAAACCAGGTGAGCACAAATGCACTCAGATATATACATCTATCCGCATAAAGCCCCATCTCAGCCCGGGCTTAGGAAACAAAAAGATCCACCTTCTTCCTGAAAACATGCAGAGCTCCCAAGATCAGAACCGTAAAGAATCTTTATGACCTCTTTGATCAGTTCTTAACCGAATCCCGCTGAAATTACACACCGCAGCGCTCCTCTGAGGCGTGCGCCAGTTCATCTTTTCTAACTCTGCGCTTCCTCTTTACCTCCGTCCCTCAACAGTCTGGAGTCTCTCCACAGTAGAAGGAGTTTCTGGAACTCCAGGATAAAGAAACGCACGAGTCTCGGATTTTCAGAACAAACCGACTCTACTCCAGCTGAATAATTTATATCCTGTGGATCTGAGCAGATTCTAAACATTAATGTTATTACCGTCCTCCATGTTATATGATGGAAAACAGACTGCAAATCATTTCATCTTCCTTTTGTCAAATACATTCCTGGCCTTGATGCTTTCAAAGGTACACAGAATAAATGTACGGCTGCAACAGAGTTGTTCAGGATTTAACACCTACCACCGCTGCACATGGATTGAACAACAGTCTCCATGGCAACAAAAGACCAACTTGTTCTTTGCCATACGGTTATGAACCAGAAGGAGTGCATTATTTCATAGAGGTCTAACTGTGATGCCACTGACTAACACGATCCTGTGACAACACACTGCTGCACAAAACACCTACACACACACACACACACACACACACACACACACACACACACACACACACACACACATGAAATTACTTACCTACATCAAGGGAAGCAGAGAAGAAAGAAGACAGGAGAATAATATTAGAGCCTCTGGGAAAATGCTAACAACATAACAAACATATATATTATAGTTTCTCTTATGCAACAAAGCGCATCACTTGCAGTGCTTAATTCCTACCAGGCACCTCAGGAAATACTTTTACCATTACAAATAAAAGGAAAGACACACAAACATGAAGGTTTGCAGACGCCAACGCCTCATTGAGCAACTCTAACAAATAAAGTGAGCTTTGAGACTCTGTTAGTGTCGCCACTCGGCTCCACTTTATCTGACATTTTGATTTAAAGCATGAATTAACCGCATTTTATGGAAGTTTACCCAGAATTAAACACTGACTGGAATCAGTAAAAATATACAAAACAACAACAACAAAGAGTAAATCACTGTTCAACTGTTTTCTGAGAAGTTCCAGGAAGTCAAATCATTATTATTCCTGTCACACATTTCAGCTTAGAAAATACTAAATAAAATCCCTTCTAGTGAGCAGAGCTAAGGAGCTATCCACACTAATCAGAAAATATCACCTACAGACAGCCTTTCATTTAATCTGAGGTAGAAATACATATTTATTATTTTTCCCTAATTTTTTCATCTTCCTTTGTAACATTTCATAAAGTTAGAGCAACACAAACATGAAACTTTAATCAAGGATTTTCATCTTTTGCAGAGTTTTTCATAGGGCACATCTAACATATTCAAAAGAAAATACAATGTTATTGGCTGGCATTTATAAAGCAGCCAATCCAGGAGGGCCATTCATTGTCCTTGGTGCTGATTGGCTGCATCCAGAAGAAATAAGGAAGTAATAAGGAAGAGTGTAGACAGATGCTAGCTAAGTGCTAACACTAAAGTGTCCATATTAATGCATGTTGAGACATATTTGGTGTCTAAGCTATTAAATGAGGCAGTTAGGAGTATTTTAGGCGCGGTTGGAAGTATTTACTGATTCTAGATATTATGACAAAGCAGCCAGAAAGAAAGCAGAATGGAGGGAATCAGGTGCTTCTTTCACCATTGCTCTTTGTACAAGTCAATATTTTCTTGAAATAAATGCAAAATGTATTAATCAGGCCAGGTTTAAAAACAGGCAATGCTGAGATGCTCCAGCTGGTGTGATTCTACACTATAACTACTGGGAGGAAATGGGATTTTATATTAGCTAACATGATAACACTCATCCTCCTGGAAGGAGACTTGATTATAGCTCTGATGTTCATTCACTCATCTTCCTGGAGCTGAAGGCGCGGCGGCGCATTATTCCTCTTAAAGGTCATTAAGATAAGCCTGAGTAATTATTTAGTGGTTTATCGGTGATAAGCACCTGGTATGCATCTCAAGTGAATTCAATCAAACCAATCGCTGATGACAGGATGACAATAACAACAATTAATTAGCTGAAATGTTTGGTATGCTTGGTGTTGGAGCGGTGAATGTGTTAGCCTGCATGCTAAAAAGAATAAACAGCTCTGGGTCTAATTCAGTAAACATCTGCATGATAAACACATAAAGTAAATAGTATGGTGAGAAGTGGATGTTCCCTCGGTGCGGCTGCTGCTTACCATCTCTTTTATCCAGCCCATTCACTTCGCACTGCCCTGAGATATTTGCACATTTTTAGCATTTAAATTAGATCAATTTCACTGATCCCACAACATACCCCCAAGACTTGACTTTATGATCATGCTTACAAGTACATTTTCTCTCAAATTAATAAATGCTTTTACTTCAGATGCTCTTTCAAATTGCTTCCTGCTGATGCGCTTGACTTTGCTGGTCCTCTCCATTACAACAATGGCAGTAAAACACAGCATGCTGCTCAGACATGCAATGCACAATTTATTACTGCACTACGAGGAGAGCAGTAACAGTAAAATAATGCCAAGTGGTTCGCTGTCTTTAAGCATGTGTAAAAGTGCTGAAACATAAAGTCTGTTTAGTTGTGGAAGCAAAATGTTGAAGCTTAGAGCGGCTGAGGCTCACAGCAGCCGAGGCTGCAGTGATTTCCACAGAGAGATGGTCTTCCACACAGAGCGCTCCCTCCACACTGCGTTAATTACTCAGCCAACACTTAAGAACAAGGTAAAAGGCGTGTTAATGAAACACTAATAAGGTTCCAATTTGAGTCTTTCAGCTTCGCCTTCCTCTGCAGTGATCTCAAGGACTCCAGTTCTTTCCGTGACTGGTCTCTGTTATTGCTAATTACTATCACTCACATGACAGAAGGGAGTTTAGAAACTATTATTGCAGGGAAATGAAGCCTTTGTGTTTTGTCCTTTGATGAAGGACACCCAGGCCGGTTTACTCGGTGTGAGAAATGAGAGACAGAGAAGACAAACTTCCCAAAAGAGAAGCTCTTCATTGTCAGCCAGACGCTGCGTTTCCTCCGCTGCGTCAATTAAAAGTTGACAAACAACCTGGATTTTAGGTTCTCTGGAGCTCCGGTCCTCAAATCCTTTAAAAACAAACAACCTCAGCAAAAATCAGATTCACTAAACGTCACAATGGTTTTCAAACCAGGAAGACCAGAAGACTCAAACCAAACAGACGACGACTGGATGGCTGGCTGAAGGAAAATGTCTTCAACTGAGAAAAATAAAATAAAGTGAAACTCCCTAGTGACTGCTGCCAGAAAGGAAAAAGTTCATTAGCCTGTCAGATCATTGGTGTCAGTATTATTCATCCCTTCACCTCTTCCTGGTCGGCTACACCTTCCTACTTCATCCATTCATTTCATGATGTAAACAAACCATTTCATAGCCATGCACTTCAAAATGAAGTACGAGTTTTTTTTGTTGCTGTTGTATTGTTTTCATGACTTATGGAGATAAATCGTCATGGCAACCGTTAACAGCTGGTAGCAGTGATGCCTTGCAGCAAGAAGGTCAGGGTTCAAATCCCGGCTGGATCCGTCTGCATGGACACAGATCCTGTCCTGCTGCTCCTCACACAAAACTCTTACTGGTCTGACTTATTGCACTTGGCTTTGAATGTGTGTGTGTGTGTGTGTGTGTGTGTGTGTGTGTGTGTGTGTGTGTGTGTGTGTGTGTAGCTGTTTCTGGACCTCCTGCTGTTAGATATTTTGAAATAGAACGATAAAACCAGATTCTCTGACAATAATCTCCATGAAAATGACAGGAAATCAGTTTAATCATCTGTTTTGGTCGAATCGACTCACTGCAGCTATCAATCACTTTTCACTCAACAGCAACTTTATACCTGGAAAACTGTAAAAGTATGAAATAAAATGACATTTGTTTGTTATTAATTGCTTCTCACACTTTACTAAACGACCTGTTCACTGAACATGTAGCAGCGTTTAAAGGACACAATGCACAGAATAAAATTATTCTTGGCTTTTATTGTTAATACTGGATGTTAATCAGCAAATTGATCTGATTTTTAAACTTTGACCTTTGGGTTTCAGTTCTTTGGGTTTGGACGTCTGACCCAGATCCAACTTCAATCTGCAGCGTTAGCAACAATAAGCACATTTTTATCTTTCTTCAGTTTGCATTGCTCGATCATATTTAATATAAAAATAATTAACACTAACAATGACTGGCAGTCCAAATACAGAATGCAGGACTTGTGTCAGAAGTTTAAAAGTTAATCTTTGCAGATCTGGAGCAGCAGAGCCCATTAACCACGTGTCCATTTTCCTGGCAGCTGCAGAACCGCAGAAGTTTAGTTTGTGCTTTGAGCTCTCCAGAGTTTTCTGCTAACTGCACATCTGAGCAGAGGATCTCCAAGAAAGGTAATGAAATTTCCACTTCGAGCTTCCTGCAGGACCAAAGTGCCATTTCACAAGCCTGTGCACCACAATGAACCACAAACTGATAACATAAGTCAAAGGGAAACTTTAACTCGTGGAGTGTAGCAAGTGGAGGAAAAGCAGACGGGGATGGAAGCTATTCTCAAAGACATTTGAAGATACAGCAATTTCTCGGAGGCAATCATTTGATGCTCTCATCCTGTGATGGCTGAGTGTCACTACTTTTGCGCTCCCATCGCTCAAGTGCATCCAGCACTCCAAGAAATTGATTGTTAGAGGATAGAAGTAGAATACTGCACACGTAGAAAAGTATACATCTATCTCAAAATAAAACTGTTTCTTTCAGCTCAGTGACTCTGCCAGAGGATTTATGTCTCGTTTATGCTTGTAGGTCTTTAAACACTGTAATTCTTTATATAAAGATCCAAACTGAGTGATTCACTTTTGAGGAATTTCTATTAAACACAGGAAAACAGGATCACAGCTGTTCTACAAAGATCTTAAATCTAAATGTCCTTAGAGGTTAAAATTCAGTTTTATGAGCAGAGCTTTACCTCCAGCCTCTGGTTGGTATCTGCTCAGATTTCACACCGGCTGCTCCGTTGGGTTCGACTCGGCCGTATCAGCTACAGGAACGGATTAGTTCAGCAGATTATGGGCCTCCTTTGAGCAGGTGCCCTATAATCATAGTAGGCAATGATTACAACAGACTGCGCCACCGGAGGTTTTATTCCTCCTGATCTCAACATTCAGAGCAGCGCTCCGCATGCAGATGACTGAAGGTCAGATGAGGTTTAGTGCATAATGAACAGCTCTCAGTTATTACTGTGGTCCTGTCACCAAACGGCTTTAAATAGATTAATTCCTCCAAAGTGTCTCATGAAAAGGTTCTGGATGTTCGGGCCCAAGCAGCTTCCAGAACATCCTCACATGCATATCTCTGAGTTTTGACTAAAAGAAGAAATGAAACCTCAAAGTGTGATAATATTGTGACACATAATGTGGTAAGACATAAGAAACATTGAAATAAATGATTCTTTCTTCAATGCAGCTGATGGCTGATCCCCCCCTTATCACATGAAATGACAGTCTGTGGCATTTGTTTCATTTTCCAGACACTGAAATGATCTAATAAAGTCTTTTGTTCCCAGTTTAATACTTTCCCCTCGTTCTTTATTTGAAGAGTCTCACTGTGACCTAACACAGCCACTCGACAACTTACAGGAAAGCTCTCTGCAGCTAATCTTCTGGCTGCTTTTTGCTTTTTGTCTCTTCCATTAGCTCAGATTCCTCCTCCAGCCTCCCAGATTGTTTTTCCAGCGCCTGAAGCTGCAACCATAGAAACACCATCAGACAATAAGACCCAACAGATGAAAGACACCAAACTGCACGTCATTTACAAATATAACTTCATACGTCTGGAGGTTTATGAGCATGATCTACAGACTTATGCAGAAAGAGTTATTGGATATGTAAATGATTATTGGACATCTCTGCAGACTAAATAATAAAACACAGAACTTTTCCTGGAAACATGAAACTCCTGCAGCTCAGAGACGCCCTGCTGGTCCGGCTTCCTGCTCCGTCTTAAATCACTGCAGAATCATTTGACCTTTAAGACAAAATCTGCTTTTCTTCAGGATGAAGATGACAAACCGAGGGCCATTAAACGCTTCCTCACCAACCAGAGGCGGTTTGTTGGTTTGCTCTTTAAAGCAGTAATCTTTACAACACTTGGCTGTGAGCTTCCTGAGTTCTTGTAAAATATTGTATTTGTTACTACTTTGTTAATAAAAATTTCCCTTCTTGTTAATCTTAACTTTAAGCTGAAATAATGCAAAGATCAGATCCAACAGTGGAGACTAAACAGAAAAGCAGGAGGCGAATTGAATTCAGACACATTTTTAGGTATATTTTTGCTCTAAGCTACGTTTAGTGTGCAGCCTTGTCATGCTAACTCATTGTAGCCTAAAGAGATTTGCTGCTGCATCCTAAATGCAGGATCTATGCATTTTTCTACCTTCCTAGAGCGCTGGGAGGAAGAGATGGGCATCCACCTCGTTTGCATTCTGCACAGGATGAGCGATTCAGGGCCTGTCAGGGAGGAGCCGGCTCCTCTGAGGTGCCTTTGAGAGCTCGGCAGAAAGAGATGCATGCGAGGAGTTCTGAAGTAGGGTGAACTTCACACTCGCCTAATCTCCAGTTCGGATCCGTCTGTCGTTCGGCGGAAGTGCCAGCTAGCAGACCTGGCACTAATTCAATCACTGATTGTTGATTGGCAGGAGAGCAAGCCCTTGGGAAGCAAAAAAAGTCTCTTTTGTCCTTAAAGCAGGATGGAGGGTAGAAAGACGGAGCGTCTTCAAACTGAGCCAGACCAGTGGCTGCTGCCGGTTGGAGGAGAAACTTCAAACAGCAAACATTATCAAAAGGAATCAACTGGTTGCTGCTCCAAAATACAGACGTAGCCAGCATGCAAATATGTCTTTGTGTTTCTGCTCCACCTATACATGATTAACATAGAGGAGGACAAACAATGACACTTTTATGGGTGTCATTCAGGAAACGGTGAAAAACAAGCTGCTGCTGCTGGAAGTTTAAACATCATGTTGGTGCTGATGAAATCTCATTTCTCCAACTTTAAATTCAGCCATAAAATAACAGCAAAACATCTCAGATGATGGCAAAAAACAGCAGCATTTCTGAAATAAGCTGCAGCTTATCATCATGATCATCCAGATAAAACTAGAAACTTTACTTCAGCATCATTAGAAGCATTTCTTGATTCACCCCAAAACGTTGCATCATCAGATCTGGAAAATATATGGAAAATAATTTAATTAATCTAAAAAATGCTTTTTAATCTTTCAAACTTTTATCTAAAAACTTTAAGTCACAAAAACAAGTCCGAGCCTCTAAATGATGCTGAAGATTAGAAACTTAGAGGAACATTTGGATGCCTGAAGGTGGAGGTCAAGTTAAGATTGTAACTTTATTATTGATTTTCCACTTGTAAATCACAGTCCTTGACAGAAAGAACAAATCAATGAATGAACAAAAAGAACGAGAGAAAACAATCCTTCAACCTTCACATCACATCCATCAAACGGAATTAAAGTTTTTCATCTGATTCTGCAGAAGTTTGGAGACGACACCAAATATGAGACTCTGCCTGATTCTCAGAGTTCGTCCCGTCTTAAGGTCAGGCAGAGTGTCTGACATGAAGCCTGGAGGAAATGACTCCTGATCTGAGGATGTGTGGAAACGACAGGAGGATCTCCATGTTCGGTTCCACGCGAAGCCACAAAATCCTGCCTGCAGGTCCTGAGGAGGATCATCAGGACCTGCAACGTTCAAACGTTTGGGAGGAAAGAAAATATTCTGCTGAATGCAGGAGTTTGACCATCAGTGATGGAGCAAAGATTTAGTCAAACAAAACTAAACACATGATTAGATTTACAGGGTTAGACATAAATCTATTCATATTTATTACCGAAATGGTTCTTTTATGGTAAATAATTAGATTTATTAGACTGTACACAATCCTGATTAATAAAAGCACCTGATTCTATTTTAGATCCACAAAAGAGTAAAAACATCCTTCAGATCTTGTCATTATTGACCTGAGGAATGTTTGATGAATTCACTGATCATGCAAACATCATGCAGGAGAAAACAGTCCAACTTTAAACTCACCAGTTATCACTGAACGTCGCTTCCAGTTAAATGTACAGAAGTCTAAAGCACTTTTACATCTGTGATGTATCGGAGAGCTGCACAGCTTTAACAAACAACTATTTGTAACCTTCTCCACTGAAGTGGTCAAATCCATGCTGCTCTAGAAAAACTGATTCAGAAAGTGAAGATAGGGCCAGAGAAAGGGCAGCGAACACATTCAGCCCACCGAGTTCAATCTGCTTTACCAACTCAGAACAACATACATGGCTTAGAGAGAAGCCATGACAATCTATTGGAGCAGGTGCTTTTAAAAGCTGCCATGTGCAACACGCCGATAATAAAAAGTAGACTAAAAAAAATGCATGCTCTAATTTCAAGCTTTCAGTGTGAATCAGTGGAGGAAGAGCCCGTTAGCTCTGTTCTGAACCAAACGCTCACATAAAGGCTTCCGTGAAATGTTCGCTTCTCAAATATGCGCCCAACTACTGGATTTATGCAGAGTGCACCGCCAGTGTTGCATTATGCATTTCACTCGCCTAGTTTAAGAAATGCAAATCACCTCAAGTTGATGGAATCCAATCAAGTTGATGGAATCCTTCCACAGACATGGCCATGAAATATTTGTGAATCCTCAAATGTTATTGATGCGGCGAAAGCAAACGGCGGAATGAGGAAGGCAGAGAGAAGGACGGAACGGGAAGAACGCCTTCAAAGTCCCGTCGTGTGAAAAAGGACGCCAGCTGTTACTGGCTTTCTTTCTGCTGTTATTAAACAAGGGATGAAAGATGGAGAAGCTCCATAAGCAGCTCTCTAAATGAGCTCAAAGAGGCCATTTTGCAGAATAATGTGTTCTTCACGCTGGGCGCCGTTCTCATGTCTTCTGGAAGAAGGTTTTCAAACTAAATGTCAAGCAGAATTAAAACACTTCCTTTGCTAGAAATGAATGTTTTTAAATCATCTCTGATTTAATGTTGGAAATATTATTGTGCAAATACTAAAAACAGAACAGGCCAATACATTAGCATAAGATTAATTTCATATAGATATTATGCTATGTCCACACAAATCACAGAGAAGATGGCTGATGTGCCACATGTCCACTCAGTGCTACATCCAACTATATGTGGAAAGTTGAGTGGAAGGAAAAATGTGAGAAAAGCAACAGGGACAATTAAAACCTCTAGAGGATTTTAAGGGCCATTAGAGTCTGAACCAGCTGCCCAGTAAGCATCCAGGATGTGACTGTCTGTCCCCTGAACAGGAAGCAGCAGCAGCAGCTTCCCTTGTCAGAAGAGAAAATGGCTGAGTCAGCGCTCAGACGTCCAAATCCCTCTGCAGTTCGAATGGAAATCAACCTGACAGACCAGAACCAACATGCAGATGAGCTGGAAGTTACTGAAGCAAACTGGACCTCCAGTACTCTTCAGCAGAACCGAACACTGCCGCCCTCCGTGTCACGCTGCATGGATGCAGTAATTCATGCAGAAGGAGCCCAGACTGCTGCACAGATATAAACTATTCAGAAGCCTGACATTTCTGGTAAAAATGTCATCTTTATTGATCTGATATCAGATCATAATTATAATCATCAGATTTTATTTTCATTATCTGAAAACCAGAATCATCAAAACTGCAGTAATTTTCTGTATGATGATGAAACCTTGAAAAAAAAAAGCAAATGAATCCAAACTGATCATAATGAGTTTGTGAACCTGATGGTGTTTCTCCACAGATTCGCTATGAAACCATGGCGACGGTTGTAAATGAGAGATGAAGCCTGAGTGAAATGAAGATGCTATCGGAGGAGCTGTCTGATCAAACTGCCATCAATTCTTCCCCCAGAAGCCGTTTGTCCTGAGCCTCCATTGTTGTCCCATCAGAGCAATGTCACACAGAAAATTGCCACCCAGGGTGCAGGCTGAGTGGGGAGATGAAGAAGAAGGAAGTGACAAGACTGTTGACTTAAATTGTTATCGATTCAGCTGTTTGAAGGTTTTTCTCACAAAGGTTAAAAGTCAAGGAGGAGCAGAGGAAGAGGTTGCTTTCATCAGTTCAGCTCTGTCTATTAGAATCAAATCATAAATCATCTTCTGTTTGCTGCAGCTAAGTATTTAAGACCTTTATCAGTTTGTGATCTATTTCTGCTTTGGTTTCTGGAAACGGCTCCAGTCGGCGCTGAGTGATTCGGTCAGGATAAAGATTTAAAGCTATTGATCTGGAAACAATATACTGTGAAATATTTTCCACAAATATTGACAGAAATCTGACTTGATTTTCACCACCGGTTATAAAAGTTATCGACTGCAAAAGCAAGTGGACCTCTGCTCTCCATGCAGACAGCACACAATAGCAAATGGCCTATAATGGATTATGACCTCAGATCAATAGCGACGCCTGACAGTTTCCAACAGAAAACAGAAATGTAAGAGCGGACACAGAGGGAAGGAACCGACCAAACGGGCCTTTAAACACCAAACATCCATGGAAGAGCAACATGCCAGAACTCCAGTGGTTCTGCTTTAATACGGGTCCATTAGCATCGAATCTAAAAATATATTTCATCTGAAAAGAGAAACTCACAGATTCTCTTTTCAAACAGTGATTTATTTATTTCACACGTTCAACTTTCAGGAATGAGTTTCTTAAAAAAATAACTTCACAGTAAATCAGTGTAGAATAAAAAGTGACGACGTCAGGATTTGGGCCAGCGGCTAACAGCTGTTAGCTCAGCTCAGCTATCCAGAGCAACGCTAACCTGACAGGAAACTCATTTTATTTACAAGAAATATTGAAAACGACGCACCACTGTTCTTTCATTTCAGCTCATTTTGTTGGTCCCAGTGAACCCAGATAAAACTCTCTGGACGTGGTCAGCAGGGTGTGAATACTTTTCTGTGGACTTTAAATGTGGCAACAAGTTTAAACCAAAGCAGCTGAGAGTCTCTGTGACCTGGAGGTCAAAGATTCAACATCTTCACAGTTTGTTTCTATAGTAACTGGTTCTGTTTGAGTCCAGCCAGTAACGGGTCAATAGTTCTGTTGGTTCCTGGTTCTGTTGCGCCGAACTGCAGCCACGTTTGAACACATCATGACAGCATAACAACGTTTCTGCTCTCAATATAACATAAAACTACAGGAAGGATCCTAACAGCCCAATACAAAACTTTAACAGACGTCGAACTTTACTCAAATAAAAGTTTACAAAACAGTCATGTGAACTGGTGCTTTACAAATTTATCTGGGAAAATTATTGATCAGAAGCTAAATGTGCTAAATATTTTCACTACTGACGTTCATTATGAGATTAGTCTTCTGTTTTTCAGATCAATATTTTGGTTCATTTTGTTTTATCAGTAGCTGTCCAGTCAAACGGTCAGCTGACCGTCCAGACTGGATGGTCAGCTGACTGATCGTAATCACAAAATTATATGGAGAGGCTGTTGTGACAGCCTCTCCATATAAGGAGAGGCTGTCACCTTATATGGAGACATATAAGGAGACGTCTAAACTTTAACGTCTAAGTTTAGACGTTAAAACGTCTAAACTTAGACATTTAGATTATAAACGTCTGAGTTTATAATCTAACTCAGATGTTTTAACTCTGGTAGGTTACCAAAGTGAACATTTTGATACGTTTTCTGTCAGGAAGCTTCCAGTTCAGAGCATTTCACACGTTTGAAAACAATTTTACAATATTTTAATATTTCCTCCTTCATGGCCACTGCAGAGGAAGCAGACTGACATTTCATCAACTTCTCTCTGACATCCTAAATATTCGTTTTATTCCACAGCCAAATCAAGCTATGAATATTAAAACCACCTAAATTTATAACTGTCACAACAGCCTCTCCATATAATTTTGTGATTATGACAATAAAGAATTTCGGCAATAATCTCTTTGCAGAGAAGATAAAAATAAAGCGTCTCTCTGGGTTTCTGTAGGATTATGTTTTAAAGTAGAACTCTTTTCAAAGTGCATTAAAATAAAGGGAAGTTGGAAAAGAAAGGGGATGAAATATTAAGGCCTCCTGGGCAGCGGCAGCAGCATCAGTGCTAACCTGACCCAGCTCTGCTGTCGCCAAACTTCCAGCACTGAAATATTAACCGCCTGCAATCTGTAACACATGCTGAACGGCTGCAGCCGTCCGGCTCGTCCACAGACTGAGGGTCTCTGATTAATCACTGTGGGTTGCAGCTTTGCACCATTTCCTGCTGATTTTGTAGTTCAAAACTCCTTGTGGGAGTTTTTAGAGTTTCTGTATTTGTTGTTCTTCTTCCTTGTAGTTTTACTTTTACTGTTTATTCATGCTGTAATATTTTAAATGCAGGTTTTCTAAATCTGTTTGGCATTTTATGTAGAAATGATTTTTTCCCTGTTAGGGTTATTGCAGCCCCTTGTCATATAAATATGAATAAATATTAGTCAGCAATGTTTTTGTGGCAGCATCACAATCATTTTTCTCACATTAAATGTTTTATGTTTAAGCTAAAATACACCAATATGATCATTTCTAGAAAAAAGATCAACAGATAATGTTTCAGGTTAAAGCTGGTGAAGTCTGCTGGATGCGTTTACATCATGTTGGGGTTTCATCTGAAGGAGGAAAGAGGCGGGACTTCCTGTCTCTCTGCTCCTGGACTTCAGGCTCTGGGAAACAGAGGAAGGTTTTCCTGTTTCAGAAGGAATCAGGACTTTTTCCTTGAAAAATCAATGCAGATATTCAGGAAGCGACATCAGTGATGCATGATGCCGGTTTCCCTCTGTGCATACGTCTGTCCATAAACCTGATGAATATCAGTGGCTGATTGGGACACTTGGACGGTGACATCATGGCAGAGCATTCAGAGCAGAGAGGAAAATGCCAGACAGACTTCCTCTACTGCAGATGTTTCTTCTTTTGATTTGAAATAAAGTTGCCTGGAGGAAATGTGACGAGATGAAAACGGACTGGACTCAGAACAACAAGGACCTCTGCTTTCTGACTCATCTCTGCAGCTCTAACAAGCCTTCCTGCCAAAAGGCCTCGTCTCTGTCAAAGCCTAGGTAGCACTCCCCGTCTTCATCAGCCCACTCCTCCTCATCCTCCTCTCAGGCTCATTCATATGGTTAAACTGCAGATATGCAGAACGAGCGCAGGTTCAGTTCCTCTGACTAACCAAGATTCCCTCTGCCTCTGAGAAACAGGCTTTTATTTTGACAACGACAGAACGAAACTAGAAGAATGGATGCAAATGTTGTTCACCTATCAGGAGCCAGACACATTTCTCCTGAGAGAAAAGAGGCATAAACACACGACCAGACAGAGCCTGATCAGCTGCTCCATCACCAGGAAGTCACAGGAAGTTCTGCTTCAGCTCAGGGACACAATGTTCTGCTGGAGCGTCCAAAGATTCGGCCAAAACCGTGAGGATAAAAGTACATGAGGGGGACAAGGATTACATTTGTCTAAATTAAAATCCAAATGTCACAACAATAAACTAAACAGGCAATAATTTGATTGATTGTTTTTTTAAGAAAGTACCAAATGGCCCTCAGAGTCTGGTTTGGATTATTTACTCTGAAAATAAAGTTAAAACAACAAAGACAGTGGAAATGTCCTCCAATTGGATTAGGTTGAAATTAATTTTTAGCTTTCAAATCTGTTTGAAAACAATTTATCTTAATTCTGATTTAGTAACTGGAACTAGGAGACATATTAATATTTTCCCATAATCTGCAGTTTGAAGCCTGTTGGGACATTCGGGTCAGAAAATATCAACATTCTTGTTCATATTTTCTCAAAATGGCAAACGATAATTTATTGGTAACATGCTAAACATGAGGGAACATTAATGTTCCTGAAGAAAGTTAAGAAGTTACAGATGGAACGGTTTGCTAATAAAGACTAAAAAAGTTTCTAAAAAACGGAAATCACCACCAGAATGAGTTTGTGAGTGTGGGCCGCCGTCAGTGTTTCAGGGTTTAACGTTTCCTTTTGGCTGCAGGGGAACATTATCACAGTTTGCATTCGCAGCCATGAGGATTCCTGATAATCCTGCAGACAAACGTTCAAACCTGCTGAAAACAGACGGATCAACAACGACACCAGGACCGGGTCGAGCCGGACCCGCTTCCTCATCCATTTCCTCTCCCAGAAATACGCCTGCGGAGGAAAACGCTGCTGAAAGTCTTCATCTTCAGGTGGCGGATTTGTGTCGCCGCTGCCAACAAGCAGAACTCATTTTGTTGTTCTGATTGTTAGAAGAAGCAGAAAACCACATTTCTTCTCCGTGTTGTTTCCTCTCAGACTGGAGGTCGAGCTTCACAAACAGCTCGGAGTATTTCATAATAAATCACAGTTAAATGAGACAGTGGTGAGGGTCACACTTTAATCAGCCGCACCGTAAGAAACAAACACGAGGCGAGACAAACGGCCGTTTGCTTTAAATGGGCCGAGCACGTTAATTACAGCCGCACAGAGACACAGCCTCATGTAGGAGCAATCACACCCCTTACTTTCACATGATGCAACCAAAATATTTACGTTTTTTGGCTTGGGTTAATTACTAAATAAATAAATCTGAAAAGTGTGGCCTGCACCTGGATTCCATTTCCACCTGAAGGTCAGTTAGTTTGTCTCATCCACAGGATGAAAGTTTTACCCACAGTGCTTTTCAAAACATCTCAAATTCGGTCAGACTGGAAAAAACAGTTGTCGGCCAGATTGACGTCTGGACTTTGACTAGGCCATTCTAACATGAATCGTGTTTGATCTAAACCATTCATAATATCTCTGGCTGTGTTGGTTGTGTTGCTGGAAATGATTTTTCTTAAATTTCAACGTCCTGTAGTAGGAAATGTATCCGACTGATTAGCAAAACTTTATTATTCATGTTTTTTATCCTAAAACCACAAATGCAGATTGACGAATATCACGTTCCACAAATTTCAACATCAAATAGATGAAAATATATTTATTTTACAAAAATGCAGTTGTTTTTTAACATCAAAGCAGAAAGTTGTTTTTTTTTCTTTTTATGAAAACACCACTGCACACAGACATTTCTTAAAAGTTATAAATTGTCTCTTTTGAAAGGTCAGGTAAGATTTGCAGCTCTGAAAGAGTTTTCTGTCGCTGGACGGAGGGTGAAAAGGCTCTGGGTTGTAAAGGTTGCAGACTTCTGTCCTCTCCCAGTCAAACACATGGAAACGTTGAGCGGCTGCTTTCAGAGGCTCTGTGTGCAGCAGCAGCAGGATAAACCTGGACATGCCGGCAGCCTGGAGGACGTTCAGCTGCAGCTCTGCTGAATATGAATCCTGCTCTGACCAGATGACGATCTGCGAGGAAACGCTTTTAAAGAAGCAGCTTTCTGCTTCATTTAGATTTCTGTAGACTTGAATCATTAAATTCACTAGAAATGTCAGGTGTCAGATCCCGTCCTGCCCGGATGGAGATGGGCTCGGCTACAACTAATTATTCCTGAATCAATACAGGAGGACATGAAACATGTTTGGCTCGCTATGTTTTCCTCTCCTCTCCATCAGCGCTGATGCGATAGGATTTCTCTTTACAATGAATGGAAATGTCGAGCGGGGAACGTTCCCCACTTTACAGCCCGATTCCCCACATATCAACTCACACACCGTCATAGCCGTAATGAATAGCAGCAATGAAAAGCAGGAGGAATAAGATAAATAAAATAAAATATTGCTTTGTCACCGGATTCGTTCAAACTACTTTAACTGGCACACACGTCTTCCTGCTGTCAGCACAATATCTGTTTGAGCCGAGCGAGCGCCGCATTATCAAGATATTAATCATGGGTTGGATGCCAACGCCGGCTGGAAGCCCTCAATCTCCATTCAGGAATGCTGGGCTGTTACAATTCTCCGGACACGTCAATGCATATCTGAAGATCCTCTTTGTATTAGTTTTATTATCACTTTTCATCCCATGTAATTGCCTGTCAGCCCCTCCTGTGTCCAATTACGTGAAATCCAGCAAAGCACATTGCCATGCCATCAACATTATCCTTCTTTATTACACCGGAGTCACAGAATGAAACACGCCTCAGCTGACACGAAGGAGGACGTGGTTTTCCTACCAGCTGGTTTTACCCAAACTAAATAAATCAAACCCTCAGGGTCATTTTTATTATTTCATATCTGCTTCTGAGGTGGACCACCGCTCTGGTGAGGAGAAAGAATGACAGCTAAAGCTGTTAGCACCCGGATCACCGTCACGTCACTTCATCAGCTCACATTAAACATAAACGCCGCACCTTTCAGATTTTATTTGTACATAAACATTCTTTTTATCGATCAAAAATCATCTCAGTAAAACTTGCTGAACGTTGTGGATGAACTTTAACAGTATGTGGAAAAGTCTGTTTCCATGGTAACGTCCAGACTCGGTCAGAACCGGCACTTTTAGCACGCATTTGTGTTGGTGATAAAAACTGAAATCAGGAATCTGTAGCATCTATAAATAACCACAACCTTTCAACTAAAATTAATTTTAGTGAAAAAGCAATGATCTGCAGATATTGACAAAAAGCCAAAAGAGCCAATCAGCTTTAATCAAAGTGACCTTTAGTAGCCCGGTGATGTGCCTGCAGGGACAAACCACTGACTCACATTTCAAGAATTTAGAGCAGATTTTTTAAATCAGACTTATCTTGGTTGTTATATTTAGAGCCACGTTGTGGACTGAAGTCCTGATAACTCGTCTAATTGTTCAGCAGCGTATGTGAACCAGGAGGGGGCGCTCTGACTGCTGGGCAGGAAAGATCAGCTCTCTGCTGCAGCCAAACGGGATTCTGAGTTCATGCGAGTTGTGAATTTCTCCTTCTTTATATATAGCCTCAAGATGCTTCTCTTACATCAGCCATCTGTTCAGCAATCAAACAGCCAAATCCACTGATCTGAGCGAGATCCTCCATGACAGGCACACACAGCGATGTGTCATACATGCTTTTTTAGAGTTTAAACCTACTCAAGCTCACTAATTGTGTTTAATGTCCATGTTTAATCAGGCCATTCATCATTTGAGCTGACATAAGGGAACGTAAAAAAAAAGATTTCTGTATCAAAAGATAATAATAGAAACCTTCATGTGAAAAAAACATGAAAGTTTCTGTTTGAAGGAGACATTTCCATTCAGAATCACCTCAAAATGTTCTTGCAGACTCCATGATGTTTGACCTGAGAGCAGGTTGAACATTCAGAGCAGCTCAGCAGGAAGACAGAAAAACGTTGGCAGCCTTTATTTTCCTCCCAGGAAAGACAGTGAGCTTCTAAAATAATTAAAGCAGGACTAAAACCGACAGTCTGGAGATAAAAGGTGCCGTGAAGAGCTTGATGTGTGGCGTCATGGCAGATCATCCTCCTGTGAACGGACCAGCGCTCATTTTTTGAAGTCCTGCAGGGCGACACGGTGCAGCCGGGAGTGGTTACAGAAACGACAGCGAGTCTGAACTGAACCCGACAACACCATCAGAACCGCAGAGCCCAGGTTCTGCAGGAGGAGAACAGGCTGGACGTGAAAACAGTGGTGGATAATCCAACCACATAAACCAAACAGGAAATGTTTTCATGCTGCAATTATGACAAAATACTGACAACAAGGAACAGGAATAAAAAAGTGAGTTTTCTCCCTTTATAATCAACAAACTTTCACTTATTTTGTTGAGATTTTTGTGGAGACTTTACAGATAAAAGTCAGAATATTGTGACCTGGATTTACTGAACATTTCATTAAAAAAACCTTCAGCTGCAGTCAGAGTGGATGTGCACCGTTCAGGAACATCAACTCAGAAACAGCCAGAGACTCTCAGTTGGATAGGTCTGGCCTTTGACTAGGCCACTCTCACATATAACAATGCTTTGATCCACAACCTCCTGCAGTTAGACTCAGATTAAATGATTTTATTCTGACATTTTTATCCAAACTTAATTTGTCCTATAAAGACTCTGATCAACAGGGAACTCACTTGGCATTTTGGGGCCCTGAAAAATGACAGGATGTCGTTTTCTTTTCTCTGCTCTGTCAAATGACCTTAATGTGTCACAAAAAGTCACACAAACCCCCGTGCTGATGCACAGGCAGAGATAACCCAGCAGGAACAGATCTTACAACATAAATGTGGATAAAATAAGATCAACGTTTAGCATCCAAAACGCCAAGAAACCGAGCGAAAGCTTTAAAATACCGCCCGGATGTTTCTTTTGTAGATTAAGTCAAAACAGAACCGGGATGTTTTATGAGACTCACCTCTTTCAGAATTATTTTATTTATAAAAATGTAATTTTCTCTGCTTTGATTCTCTCTTTTATCTAAAACAGAGTCAGACTGCTGCAGCTGCAGGATCAGCACAGAAAACTAGGCTCTGCATTCAGCAGGGAAACATGCAGGAAACATGCTTCATTCCCTCTGACTGAAAGGAAGTGTCGACACATCGATTTAATCCAGTCTGTAAGCAGCAGCAACTTCCAGCTGGAACCTGCAGAACCAACAGACAGGAAGTTGGTTCTGTGTGTTTATGAGCCAGAGACCCAAAACCACCAGGAAGAGTCACCAGAGGAACCAGCTGCCTTCACTGACAGGTTTCCTGTCTCAGCATTTATCCTTTACTCAGATAATTCAAACATAGAGTTGATGTGACAGCCCCACCACTAGGGGTCAGGGTTTGTTTCTGCTCTCCAGGCAGATGGTTCAATCTGTGACCCGACCGCTGAGTAGTTCTGGTCTGCTGAGCCGGGATTTCTTCTGCACAGAGGAACTCAGTCTGCTGGCCTCTGCTCTCTGGCTTCTGCTTTAAGGAAGCACTAAACCTTATGAAAATATTACTGTTTGGCTAAAAGTGAGGAAAACAGTAGAAATATTCAGCAAAGTGGCAGGAAAGTCAAAGATATATAAAAATATAAATAAATATGTATAAAAACAGANTGATCTAAACCATTCATAATATCTCTGGCTGTGTTGGTTGTGTTGCTGGAAATGATTTTTCTTAAATTTCAACGTCCTGTAGTAGGAAATGTATCCGACTGATTAGCAAAACTTTATTATTCATGTTTTTTATCCTAAAACCACAAATGCAGATTGACGAATATCACGTTCCACAAATTTCAACATCAAATAGATGAAAATATATTTATTTTACAAAAATGCAGTTGTTTTTTAACATCAAAGCAGAAAGTTGTTTTTTTTTCTTTTTATGAAAACACCACTGCACACAGACATTTCTTAAAAGTTATAAATTGTCTCTTTTGAAAGGTCAGGTAAGATTTGCAGCTCTGAAAGAGTTTTCTGTCGCTGGACGGAGGGTGAAAAGGCTCTGGGTTGTAAAGGTTGCAGACTTCTGTCCTCTCCCAGTCAAACACATGGAAACGTTGAGCGGCTGCTTTCAGAGGCTCTGTGTGCAGCAGCAGCAGGATAAACCTGGACATGCCGGCAGCCTGGAGGACGTTCAGCTGCAGCTCTGCTGAATATGAATCCTGCTCTGACCAGATGACGATCTGCGAGGAAACGCTTTTAAAGAAGCAGCTTTCTGCTTCATTTAGATTTCTGTAGACTTGAATCATTAAATTCACTAGAAATGTCAGGTGTCAGATCCCGTCCTGCCCGGATGGAGATGGGCTCGGCTACAACTAATTATTCCTGAATCAATACAGGAGGACATGAAACATGTTTGGCTCGCTATGTTTTCCTCTCCTCTCCATCAGCGCTGATGCGATAGGATTTCTCTTTACAATGAATGGAAATGTCGAGCGGGGAACGTTCCCCACTTTACAGCCCGATTCCCCACATATCAACTCACACACCGTCATAGCCGTAATGAATAGCAGCAATGAAAAGCAGGAGGAATAAGATAAATAAAATAAAATATTGCTTTGTCACCGGATTCGTTCAAACTACTTTAACTGGCACACACGTCTTCCTGCTGTCAGCACAATATCTGTTTGAGCCGAGCGAGCGCCGCATTATCAAGATATTAATCATGGGTTGGATGCCAACGCCGGCTGGAAGCCCTCAATCTCCATTCAGGAATGCTGGGCTGTTACAATTCTCCGGACACGTCAATGCATATCTGAAGATCCTCTTTGTATTAGTTTTATTATCACTTTTCATCCCATGTAATTGCCTGTCAGCCCCTCCTGTGTCCAATTACGTGAAATCCAGCAAAGCACATTGCCATGCCATCAACATTATCCTTCTTTATTACACCGGAGTCACAGAATGAAACACGCCTCAGCTGACACGAAGGAGGACGTGGTTTTCCTACCAGCTGGTTTTACCCAAACTAAATAAATCAAACCCTCAGGGTCATTTTTATTATTTCATATCTGCTTCTGAGGTGGACCACCGCTCTGGTGAGGAGAAAGAATGACAGCTAAAGCTGTTAGCACCCGGATCACCGTCACGTCACTTCATCAGCTCACATTAAACATAAACGCCGCACCTTTCAGATTTTATTTGTACATAAACATTCTTTTTATCGATCAAAAATCATCTCAGTAAAACTTGCTGAACGTTGTGGATGAACTTTAACAGTATGTGGAAAAGTCTGTTTCCATGGTAACGTCCAGACTCGGTCAGAACCGGCACTTTTAGCACGCATTTGTGTTGGTGATAAAAACTGAAATCAGGAATCTGTAGCATCTATAAATAACCACAACCTTTCAACTAAAATTAATTTTAGTGAAAAAGCAATGATCTGCAGATATTGACAAAAAGCCAAAAGAGCCAATCAGCTTTAATCAAAGTGACCTTTAGTAGCCCGGTGATGTGCCTGCAGGGACAAACCACTGACTCACATTTCAAGAATTTAGAGCAGATTTTTTAAATCAGACTTATCTTGGTTGTTATATTTAGAGCCACGTTGTGGACTGAAGTCCTGATAACTCGTCTAATTGTTCAGCAGCGTATGTGAACCAGGAGGGGGCGCTCTGACTGCTGGGCAGGAAAGATCAGCTCTCTGCTGCAGCCAAACGGGATTCTGAGTTCATGCGAGTTGTGAATTTCTCCTTCTTTATATATAGCCTCAAGATGCTTCTCTTACATCAGCCATCTGTTCAGCAATCAAACAGCCAAATCCACTGATCTGAGCGAGATCCTCCATGACAGGCACACACAGCGATGTGTCATACATGCTTTTTTAGAGTTTAAACCTACTCAAGCTCACTAATTGTGTTTAATGTCCATGTTTAATCAGGCCATTCATCATTTGAGCTGACATAAGGGAACGTAAAAAAAAAGATTTCTGTATCAAAAGATAATAATAGAAACCTTCATGTGAAAAAAACATGAAAGTTTCTGTTTGAAGGAGACATTTCCATTCAGAATCACCTCAAAATGTTCTTGCAGACTCCATGATGTTTGACCTGAGAGCAGGTTGAACATTCAGAGCAGCTCAGCAGGAAGACAGAAAAACGTTGGCAGCCTTTATTTTCCTCCCAGGAAAGACAGTGAGCTTCTAAAATAATTAAAGCAGGACTAAAACCGACAGTCTGGAGATAAAAGGTGCCGTGAAGAGCTTGATGTGTGGCGTCATGGCAGATCATCCTCCTGTGAACGGACCAGCGCTCATTTTTTGAAGTCCTGCAGGGCGACACGGTGCAGCCGGGAGTGGTTACAGAAACGACAGCGAGTCTGAACTGAACCCGACAACACCATCAGAACCGCAGAGCCCAGGTTCTGCAGGAGGAGAACAGGCTGGACGTGAAAACAGTGGTGGATAATCCAACCACATAAACCAAACAGGAAATGTTTTCATGCTGCAATTATGACAAAATACTGACAACAAGGAACAGGAATAAAAAAGTGAGTTTTCTCCCTTTATAATCAACAAACTTTCACTTATTTTGTTGAGATTTTTGTGGAGACTTTACAGATAAAAGTCAGAATATTGTGACCTGGATTTACTGAACATTTCATTAAAAAAACCTTCAGCTGCAGTCAGAGTGGATGTGCACCGTTCAGGAACATCAACTCAGAAACAGCCAGAGACTCTCAGTTGGATAGGTCTGGCCTTTGACTAGGCCACTCTCACATATAACAATGCTTTGATCCACAACCTCCTGCAGTTAGACTCAGATTAAATGATTTTATTCTGACATTTTTATCCAAACTTAATTTGTCCTATAAAGACTCTGATCAACAGGGAACTCACTTGGCATTTTGGGGCCCTGAAAAATGACAGGATGTCGTTTTCTTTTCTCTGCTCTGTCAAATGACCTTAATGTGTCACAAAAAGTCACACAAACCCCCGTGCTGATGCACAGGCAGAGATAACCCAGCAGGAACAGATCTTACAACATAAATGTGGATAAAATAAGATCAACGTTTAGCATCCAAAACGCCAAGAAACCGAGCGAAAGCTTTAAAATACCGCCCGGATGTTTCTTTTGTAGATTAAGTCAAAACAGAACCGGGATGTTTTATGAGACTCACCTCTTTCAGAATTATTTTATTTATAAAAATGTAATTTTCTCTGCTTTGATTCTCTCTTTTATCTAAAACAGAGTCAGACTGCTGCAGCTGCAGGATCAGCACAGAAAACTAGGCTCTGCATTCAGCAGGGAAACATGCAGGAAACATGCTTCATTCCCTCTGACTGAAAGGAAGTGTCGACACATCGATTTAATCCAGTCTGTAAGCAGCAGCAACTTCCAGCTGGAACCTGCAGAACCAACAGACAGGAAGTTGGTTCTGTGTGTTTATGAGCCAGAGACCCAAAACCACCAGGAAGAGTCACCAGAGGAACCAGCTGCCTTCACTGACAGGTTTCCTGTCTCAGCATTTATCCTTTACTCAGATAATTCAAACATAGAGTTGATGTGACAGCCCCACCACTAGGGGTCAGGGTTTGTTTCTGCTCTCCAGGCAGATGGTTCAATCTGTGACCCGACCGCTGAGTAGTTCTGGTCTGCTGAGCCGGGATTTCTTCTGCACAGAGGAACTCAGTCTGCTGGCCTCTGCTCTCTGGCTTCTGCTTTAAGGAAGCACTAAACCTTATGAAAATATTACTGTTTGGCTAAAAGTGAGGAAAACAGTAGAAATATTCAGCAAAGTGGCAGGAAAGTCAAAGATATATAAAAATATAAATAAATATGTATAAAAACAGAAGAAAGAATGGCAGTAAAGGGGGAATTTACAGCATAAAAAACATTGTGCAGTTATTAAAACAGCATATTCAGATTCAAAGAAATGTGCAGCTGTGTAGAATAATTAAAAAATGTGCAGCCTGAGTATTGCTGGTATTGATTATGATCATTTTCTTTCTTTCTCTTTATTCCAGTTTTCCAGCCACTCTGTGAGCTTCAGCTTCTGTCAGCATGAAGTTCATACTGAATATTACATCATATATAATAACCCACCAAAGACCTGGTTTTGTATCATACAAACGGATATTGTGATGACTGCTGTGATTTGTTTTGTTGTTTTGCTGAAGCAGCAACTGCGACTCACCTACAGGAAGTTTGAGGATTTTCCTAATGAAGAATCTGTGCTGAAAGTCAAAACGTCACAGTTTTTCCCCTCAGCTGTTCATGAGCCTCTGAGGTCACTTCCTGCTCACTGGTTCATGTTTCCAGTTTCCAGGCTGGAGCCGAGGCCAAACGCTGCAGCTCCATGTTTAGTAATATTCACTGTTCAGATGAAGACATTTCTGCTGTTTAATGTTTCAGTTCTGTCTGTGAAATGAGTGATAAGAGCTTCAACAAAACGAGCAGCACTAAACTCTGACCTGAACTTTTCTTGCTCTACATGAAGGTTAAAGCTTTTGGTAAAACTAACTGACTCATTAAAACAGGGGTCCCCAAACTTTTTCCTGCGAGGGCCACATGACTGTTCCTTGTTCTGGTCGGGGGCCGGTCTTTGTTTTTCGAGAAAGAAACCTTAGAAAAGTTTTGTTGACGGGGGGGCGGCGGCGGCGGCGGCTGGATTACTGCCGACGACATATTAGCGTTTGTAGATAGATTTTTACCCAGAATGCAAATGGAAAAAAACCGTGAGCGAAACGGTGACTGGTACTGACTAGAATATATTCCATTGAGGGAAACTAAGTTTCATATCTGCTCAAGAGCGCCCCTGGTGGTTGAAGAAAAATCCACATATATATGAAAAAAAACACTGAATGCTCTCTGGTATTGTTCAGGGGGCCGGACCAAATGAGGAGGCGGGCCAGATCCGGCCCGCGGGCCATAGCTTGGGGACCCCTGCATTAAAACATCAGAAACTATTTAAACCCAGACTTTGTCTCACCTGCAGAGATTAAGGTTAAACATTCATAGAAGGTCATTTTTGAGTAAAATTCAATATTTTGTGACAGATTCCTGAAAATTTAGCTTAAACTGATTTGTTTTTTGCCCTGCGACAGACTGGCAACCTGTCCAGGATGTACCCCGCCTCTCGCCCGGAACGTTAGCTGGAGATAGGCACCAGCACCCCTCCCGACCCCACTGAGGGACAAGGGTGTTCAGAAAATGGATGGATGGATGGATGATTTGTTTTTTTGTATAATCATAACATTTAATTTCAATTAGTCTAAAAACCGTCATCAGATTAACAGACACATAATAATCTGTACCGTAGGTGAGCCTGCTAACAGGTTAGCTTCCCTTGGTAGCCTGGACTGAACGCAGCTGAAGTCGTTTCCTTTCTAATGTGTTGCTCTTTGATGTTTAATGCCTTATTATGATTGCTCAGCTGAATTTTGTTCTTTGTAAATTAAATAAAAAGCTTTGGGCACCATTATTATTCTGCAGCTTTTCATTTGAGCTAATATTAGCTCCAACGCCAGGCTGCAGTCAATTACAGGGTTTTGGAAAGTTGGTTGTGACCTTATCCAGGCTGACAAACGGCCAGTTTCTTCACACCCCTCTGCATCCCAGTTTGCGTCGCCTTCTCTTATTTATTGCTTCTTTCTAAATGCCACATTTGCTCATGTGTTGCTGCGTAGAGCGTCGCCTCTCTTTCATTTCTACTTTTCACTGCGTTGCAGTTAAACTTTTGTTGTGTTTGTCTATCAAACCCACGACAGGAATAGGTTTAATGTGCGTCTCTCTGGGCTTGTTTGCCTTTTGGATTTTATACTCAAATTAGTCGAGCATCATACCTTGAAATACAGCAGACACCTTGTTGTGGAACTGTGTAAATATAGTTAAGGATGGGAGGACTGCATTATTTTTATGGTATGAGCCAGCCATAATCACCTGTACCAACAAAGCGGTAATGGCCTGGCGGCGCTCCTCGCTCATTTCCTTGGGGTAATGACCCCTCAGAGCCACTGAACCCTCTGTGTATACTTATGCTGCACTGGAAGGCGTTTAACCATCTTTGCAGCCCACATGAGAGGTCAGGATCACCTTCAGTCAGGCATTAAAATAACTCTCCCTCACACAGCCTATCACTCACGGCCATTTCCACTCCCAAATGAACACATAAAATGTACTCTTATGCGCTACCTGCATCATAAATTTCCCAGTGAATTGATGAGTCCGTCCACAGCGGAAAGCGTTTCAGGAAGAGGAGCTGATGGTGGAGACAGTTTATTTCAACCAACACAATCCCACAATGCAATGTGGTTTCCTTCAAAATCAAAAACTTTATGTTGAATTAATTGCTTTAAAGGCACCGAACTGCAAAAGTTATTGTAAAAGTTATTAAATATCACAGCAGTCATCACAATATGAAAGGTTAACCTTT